>NW_003101657.1:420858-491031 GCF_000003855.2 Blastomyces gilchristii SLH14081 | reverse complement strand
CTTAATTCTCTTTTACCACTTCTTTATTAACTGATTGGAGTGTGTACCTTATGTGGGAGAAAGAATTGAATAATTTAAAATAAAATGGAATAGTTTTAAATCAATTTCTCTGTAAATAAAATTGACTTTATTTTTTTATCAGGTTTTTCTTCTCAAAAACTGTCATATTATCTTGATTTTATTTATCAATTGATATCATACTTTTTTCTCACTGTATCTCAAGAAAAGAGGTTGGTAAAGATTTTATTGATTTATCTTAAAAATCAAATTTTAGTTTATTAGATTCTCTTCAAAAATCTAATCTAGTTACTGAACTAGTGTGAAAAAAATCAGGTGTTTTATATATAAAAGTCTTTCATTCTTCTTTTGAAACAGTCTGACTAACTTTTTAAGTGAAAATAAACTAATAAATCTCTCAACTGAAACAGTCTGATCAACTTTTCATTTGAAAACAGATTGATAAATCTCTCAATTGAAACAGTCTGATCAACTTTTCATTCAGTGAGTAAAATAAGTTCAAAAGTATACTTAGTTGATGTGAAAAAAGATGTTTTCCCAGATGCTGTTTCTGAGATTGAAATTCTAAAGAGAAGAAAGAAGAAAGAAATAGAGAAATAACAAGTTCTTGAAATACAGAAACTGAAAAAAGCAAGTAAAATTCTTGAAAAACAGTGTCTGAGTAAGAAGAATGAAGAAGTTCTGTTAATTCTTCATACTCAGACTAGACAACTACAAGAAGTAATCAAGTTCAAACTTGAAATTTCAAACACAATTTAAAAAACATTGAAATCTTCTAGTACAGTCACTGACTCTTTTTCATCTTCTACTTCTTCATCTTCTTCTTCAAATTAGAAGAAAATATATACTCAAGTAGCAGAATCTGCTGTCTCTAAACCTGCTATTTCAAAACCTGCTCAAAATTCTGAGAAAACTGAGAAGAATATTACTCAGATCTCTGTTCATAGAAAAGAAAAAAAAGAAATGTAAAAAGAGAAGAACTTTCAAATCTTCAGAAATAGAAGACTTATTCTCAAAGTCTCAAATCAGAAGATCTTGCAAAAAAACAAGCTAAACTCAAATCTCATTTTTAGAATTAGAAATGAAATTAATCAGCAGTTCTTGTCTCAGTTAATGACTGATATTAAAGTTCAAAAATTAGTTATAGCTACAATTGAGTCATCTTTCTTTGAAAATTCTATTATTTTAACTACAATGCCTGTAAGAGGCCTACGCTGAATAGATCGGTATAATATATAGATCTTATATAACAAAGTGAAAAATGTTAAAGAAGGAAAAGAAAGAGAAAGTGTGAGAATTGATGATCAGAGTGAATATTTATATGTGTATGTGATATGTATGCAGTGAAGCTTCGGAGTGAAAGAATAGAAATTCTGTGAGTTTTTCAGCTGAGAATCAGTGATTGAGAATGACTGAGAATCAGAGCTTTTGATGAAATCTATAAAGTGTAAAGAAATAGTCTATATGATGATCAGACACAGTCTGTTATATTAGTTTTCTTCTTCTCTGATCATATGTAGTTCTCATTGATCAAGAACTGTGATCTTGAATAGCGTGAAACTCAGAGTCCAGGTCAGGTAATTATAGCTGACTTATTTCACAAGATATTGTCAGCTGCAGCTGCAGAGTCTCTTATCAAGAATATCTTCAATCTCTTATTCAAGTTCATTATCTTCTTCTATGATCTCTAGTGACTGTCAGTCAGAAATCAGTTAAGAGAGAAATGAATTGATGACAGCACAGCAGAGTAAGCTTGTATGAAAGACATTGTGAATCTCTGATAATGTGTCAAGACAGTAGTTGTAACTATCTAGAACTTCTATCACTTTATACTTAACATAATAGTAATTCAGTGTATGAGATGAATATGTGATCTGTATATTCTTGAGATTCAATTACATCAAGTCTTCTATCTTATATTGCTCAGCAGAATCTCAGTGAATATTGATTTAATTCTCTTGATCTTGTTTCACAGTTATCATGAAGATCTCTGCTCAGTTACAGATGTCTCAGAGCTTTATTACTATATTATCAGTAATTTGAATTGAACTGTGAGAATTTGATATGAACTGTGTGATCTCTAGAAGATTCAACACTTTCATATAATAATCATGTGTAAGAAAGAACAGGCTTATATCTGTTAAGACTAGACTGGCCGCCGGGATCATGAATTTCACATTTGGTCCCATTTGGTCTGGTCCCATACATTTCTTGGCGTGAATCCCGCTGGGACTGGCTATCAAAAAAACATGTAAAGTGACTATATATCAGATCTTAAAATGGAACCATGACTTGAAAAAAATAAGAAAGTGGTCCCATTTGGTCCCATTTAGTCTCATTCTTGGCATAAAGTTACTATTTTTAGACATTTTAAGGTTTTTTTTAGACTATTTTTAATTTTTTAAAAAGTAACGCTTTTTGGTAATGCTCAAATAAGATTTAAAGTCATTTAAAGCAATAAAAATAATTTAAATTGAGAAGTGAAAATCATGGTCCCATTTGAAAAATGTGACAAGAGTAGACAGTAAGTCCCACTGAGACAGTATGGAACTACTATCTAATGTTAAAACTGTGTAATGGGATCAGTCGAATTGGTAATGAAACTATCAAAAAATCTGGTCCTGGTCTCAGACACGGTCACACGGTCAGTCTAGTTAAGACAGCATCTCAATCATTTATAGCAATCTCTGTGTGTAGAAGAAGATTATATCAATTATCTTATAAGTGATTGCAGAACTTATAAAGATAATTCTTTACAGTCTGAATTGTCTGTTCTGATGCATCATCAGTCTCAGAGTGATAAATAGTTGACAAACAGTGTATAATCTTAAGAACTTGACAGATTCTTATTCAGAGAGTGCTCATGAATTGACAGCTCTGATCTGATACTATGAATCTCAGTAATTCATACATTCAATAGAACAGGCTCTGTAGAAAAGCTTTAATAACTTGTTCAGTATTTATCTTATCACAAGATTTCAATATTATACTCTTACTCAATCAGTTCATGATGATCAGAACATTTCTACAACTCTTACTCTCAGAGAGATCAATAGTGAAGTTAATTATCATATCTTGCCAGATTCTATCAGAAACATTGAGTGATTTCAGTAGGCCTTTTCTACAGTTCTTTTACAAGATAATGAAAGAATAACAGTTGCAGTTTTAAATGAAATGTCTGATACTGTTTAATATCTCAGGTCAGTAGAACTCTCAAGAGATCATTTAATACAATTGTTTACAACCTGAGTGACTGATTATACACAAATCATGCATCTCTTACATTATCTGAGTGTGTAAGAGTTCAGAGTGAGAAACTCAATATCATTTACAGAACTGCACAGTATTATTGTCATTAATTGAGTATTCTGAGATATCAGTTCTTATATGTAGTTCTGAGGAGAATCAGAGTGCTTCTTGATATACTGCTTCAGTGAGTACTTGAAGAAGTTTATCAGTTTGAGCTGTTATATGTTATAATTCATTCAGTGTAGATTCAGAAGAAGTCAAGATATCAGTATCAGTGTCAGTGTTAATGTTGATAGCAGTTCAGAGAGAGTGTGTTCTAATTGAAGAAGAATGTATAGTGTCATGAGTTGTTTCATCTTAATCAACTAATATCTTCAGATTTGAAAGCTGATATTCTCAGTTCATTCAATGAGTGTCTGTTACATTAGAAGGCATATCTTACTCTTGTTATAAGAGAGCATCTGTCATTGAGTTCTGACTGTCAGAACAGTAGTGTATTATAAAATGAAAGCAGCTTAAGAACTCAGATCATTATATGTATTATTCAGTAAGTTTACAGATAGTTATAAAGTACTTAAGATTCTTATAATCTGTGATTATCTCAAATTCAGAGATACTTCAGAGTTCAGAGTCTCATTCTTCTAGATAGTGTACAATCATAAGAAGTTTCTTATCATAGATCTTATAGTTGTATTCAGTAGAACTCAGTTTCTTAGACATGAAGATGTATAATTGTAAGACATGTTCATTATTAGATTGTAATATAGCTTCTTCTGTAACATAGTCAAAGAAGTTAGCTTCAACAACTGTTTTATAATCAGAGTTAAATATCATTAGCAGAGAGATGTTGATGAACATCTTCTTCATCTGTGTGAATACAGCTTTAGTGTTCACTGATCACTGAAATACTGAGTTCTTTCTGATGAGTTCTGTAAGTGATGTCATAATATTTGAGAAGTTTTATATAAATCACTGATAGAAGTTAGCAAATCTGATAAAGCTTCATACATCTTTCACAGTATATGAAGCTTCTCATTCAAGAATGATAAAGACTTTCTCAGAATTCATTCAAATCTTCTTACCAGCTTCTATGATAAAACCTAGATATTTGATACTCTTGACTTCAAAGTTGTACTTATTAATATCTATTAATAGTTCTGCTTCTTGTAATCATTGTAATACTCTTTGCATGTGTTCTTGATATTCTTTTCTGAACTCATCAGTGAAGATGAGAATGTTATCAAGATATACAGATACAAATTTATCAAGAAAATCTCAGAGTGCTCAGTTGATATACTTCTGAAATGTACTAAGAGCATTGATCAGTTCAAAGAATGTAGCTATTTATTCAAAGAGATTATAACATGTTCAGAATACTGTAAGTCATTTGTCTTCTTCAGTGATATAAATTTTATGAAATGCAGTGATGACATCTAGTTTTATAAACTATTAAGCTTATCTGATATGAGCTAGAGTTTCATTGATAAGAGATAAAGAATAGCAGTTCTTCTTGATTAATCTGTTCAATTCGCAATAGTTCACATAGAATCAGAGTTCTCTATCTGATTTCTTTACAAAGAGAATAGAAGCTGTAGTGAAAGAGTTACTAATACATATAAATTTCTTATTCAACAGATTATTGAGTGTCTTCTGAAGAAGAAGAAGTTCATCTTGAGACATGTTATAAAGAAGGTCTCATGATGGCTCAGAGTTCTTATCATTCTTCTTTTCTAACTTGATACTGTGATTTACTCCTGAGCCTTGTAAGAAAGATATATTTGTAGTATTATCTTATCAGAAGATATCTAGATATTCATGATATTGTTAAGAGAGTTTTGTATGAGAATCTATTATTGTAGTACAGGATAACTTCTCTAAAGCTCTCTTGATATCAGCCAGGCTGACTGAATAAATTGTTACATGATTCTGCTATTAGTGATCTTTTCAGTGACTTTCTTTTCAGAGCATTTCATAGGTGTTGACAGAGATCTGTGTCAGGTCCATAGTCTTGTCAATATCATCTTTGTGAACTCTATCATTGTTAGGGAATATCAAGCTCCTGTTTCAAGTGTTCAACAAGATACCTTGTTCAAATAGTCAGGCAAGTTCTAACATAAGATTATAATCAAGATTATCAACTTTATATGCATAGACATCTTCATGTTGATATTCTCTGACATCTATGTTCAACTTCATCATGTAATGAGTACAAATGTCTTTTGAGTTATCAAATTCTGTGAGAAGTCAGGGTTTTGATAAGAGAATATGCTAAAGATTGTAACATCATACAACTGAAGATTTAATCATTGCATAATAATATAGATTGTTTAAATGTTGAAAAAGTTGATTATGAGAAGTTATCTCTCTGAAGAGAAAAGCTTGAATCTCTTATAGACTTGCAAATAAGTGAACTATCTAAAGAGAAAGAATATGAACAGCATTTGAAGAGAATTTCTACAATCAATATAAGAGACTCTATTCTGATTTATTCAGATGACTCAAAAAATGAGAATTTGAACAGATTAGGCGCAGGCATTGCTTATACTGAAGATAATATCAATTTTATCTCAGATTTCTGGAATTTAGGCTGTGAATCTGAAGTCTTTGATGCTGAACTATTTGCAATAGTGAAAGCTTTCAAACTCATTGAAATAAAATCTCATAAAAGAGGAAATAGTTTGAAAGAGACATGAATATTCTCTGATAGTCACACTGCTTTAAAAAGACTTAGAAATAGTCAGATTTATAATAGTCAAATGAATCTTGAACTGATCTTAAACTCTGTTTTGAAAATTCAAAAGAGAAGAATATCAAAGCTGATAATTCATCTACACTGAGTTCCTGCTCATATGAATATTCATGGCAATGAATTGACTGATTCAGCTGCAAAAAAGGATGCAGAATTAAGCAGATCTATTCAAAAAATTATGTCCTGATCTTTTATAAAGAGAAAAATAAAAGAATCTTGTTTAGACAAGTGAAATCAAAGCTGGCAGAAATAAAAGAAGAGTATACATTATTCAAGATTTGAAACAAAATCCAAGTGGAAATCTTGTTCAATTAAATGTAAAAAGAAAATATTCTCATCTATAATACAGCTGAAACTAGGACATGGCTATTTCAAATCTTATATACAAAGATTTAATGATAGATTTGACTCAATAGAATGCTCATTCTGCAATGTAAATGAGAATTCTGAGCATATTGTAATACACTGTGCATTATACAATAGTCTCAGAGCCAGATTGAAAGAGAAGTATGATCTAAATCAATTAAATATGAGATTCTTATTCTCAACTGAGACAGGAATTAAATACTTAATAGACTTTCTATCAGAAACTCAAGCAGCTATAAGAAAATGGCTAAATTCAGAAATATCTGAATATGAAGAGGAGGAAATCAATCAGATATAGTCTGTTAAAACAGCTATATACTATCTTTTAATAATTTGTTTTGTTACAGTCTCTCTTTACTTTATCTTTTCCTTTCAATTCCTTTCTATCTATATATTTAATGTGTCTATCTTTAAGACTGTGTTCTCTTTTCCTTTGTCATGATATTGTCAAATGATTTCAAAGTATCAGAAGATGTTAAAACACTGTAATTTGCAAACAGTTTTTGTATTCTGAGCTGGAATTTTCTGATTTTGCATATCTGAAATTGATAAATGTATAATAGTTCACTTTACAGATATAGGAAAAACTCTGAGAACTAAAAGTTCTCAGGTAGATGTCATAGTCTCTGACTGCATACATCTATAATTGAAGAATAATAATAATAATAATAATAATAACATAGATCACTGTCCATCATGGCTTTCATATTATACATGTTATTAATCACAGTAGATATAAGAATCATGTTCATTGTCATTTTCTCTTTAAATCAATGTCATTCAATCTCTTCAATCTTCTATTTATAAATTTGAATAGAAGCTAATCTTTTCTCTGTTTCATCAGAGTATTCTCATAATTATCTTCTGAATCTTTCTTCACTGCAATGTGGTTGATGTGAACAGACACTGATTCTTTCTTTAAGTGAGAAGGTATGTAGACTGATCAGCAGCTGAAAGCAATATATTCTGATCAGTTACAGTTGATGCACACTTCTTGTTGATATTAATCAGTGACTTCTTCAAGAGTAATCTCAGGAACTTGAAAGCCTGTTCAGACAGCAGAGACTCTTGCTTATACATAGATATTCAAGTCTACTCAATTCATAGCATCTGTATCATTGTTATTCTTTGATACAGGTGTATAAGTGACTGAGTTATTTCTCAGTGCAGATGTATAAGTATAATGTCTTCTCTCACTATTCTGTATACTCTTGAGCTTGATAAGATAATCATTCAATGTCTGAAGTTGTGTAATGTGGCGAAACTGAAGCGGTGGCTAGTCAGCGGTGTCACATAGAGATAGTTGTTTGAGAAGCCGTATAAGTGAGCTTGACTATCTTGCTTAAATAGCAAGCTTGTAGGCTACAGAGTTATTGCGAGAATATCACAGATATGATACTTAGTATACTAAGAAGATTGTATGAGAAATGCAGTAACTCTTGTATATATTTCAGTAGAAGAAAAATGAATCACTGACTTCTTTGATGAGAAGCTAGCATCTAGCTATTCTATATAGATAATGAGCTGATACTCTTCTCTCATTTCATGAGCAAGAATAACCAGAGTAATAAGCATCTCACTGCTAAGAAAGACTAATCTGCTGATCTTATATAGAAGCAGAGTTCTCTTATTTATTAATCAGATCTTTCTATGATATATCTGAATGATGTTATAAAGTGATTGAAAACCAGTTTGAACAGCCTGCAGAATGAATGAAATTATTCACATGAAAGCAATGAACTGTGTCAAATCACAGCAAGGTCTTGATACAGTCAGAGCTATGACAATATCCTTCTCTTTAAGAGTATAGTCTCAATGCTATTAAGATTACTGAATTAGAAATTATCTTTGTTATATAGCAACAGTTACTCACTGATTTAACAGCATGTGTGCTGTATATAATATAGAGAAATAGATGAGTTTTTCTACTAACTGTATAGATCTTTCTTTTCTCATCTTCATTCAAATCAAACATGTGATAAGTGAGTTTCTTATATATCAATTTAAAATATGAAAAACATAGTTAACAAGTAACTTGCAGATCTCTCATTATATTTCATTCTATATATAAAATTCTCTGTAAAAGTGATGTATTTTAGAGACAAAGCTAACAGTAGTGATAGGATTTTTCAAAAAGATTTCTTTCTTCTATGATATATTTTTCTTTCTTCTCTCTCAATTGCAATAGTGACTGTATGAGAGTATTATTCTTGAAAGATAATAAAGAACTTATTCTGATATTTTCTAGTGAGTAAATATCTTCATGATGCAGCTGCAGTCTTCATGACTGTTAAGAAAGCTCAGTTAAAGATGAAGACAGCAGTGTCAATGAACTGCAGAAGCACTGCTCTTATTATCATATCTTCTTCTTCTTCTCTCTCTGCTTCTCTTGCAGCTGTGATGATAGTCATCATATCTTGCAGTGAGATGTCATCTCTTCTATCAGTTAGTTTATTCATGTTCAGTTCTTTCCCTACTCTCTTCACTGTCATTATAATACTGTCTTCCTTCCCAGTCAACACAGTGGCATATGACCTCATGTGATCATTCAGAGAGGAACTCAGAAAGAGCTTGATTTCAGAGACAGTGACTCTGAGAAGCTCAATCTGTAGTTCTTCTCTCACAGCACACTTAAGCCCTGCTCAGAATACTGCTAAGTTAGATTCACAGAGTTCTGCAGTTTCTTTGTCTTCTCTCTGTAAAGAGGCTTCAGTGCAGTCTCTGATCAGTATTATCACTTATCTACACTATACTAAGCAGCTAAAGAAAGAGAGAATTTTATATACTTATCTCTTCTCTCACTCTTATTGTTTTCATTATACTTATAACAATGACTCCTGTCTCTCTGTAAGTATTATCTTATAGAAAGACATTATATCAGCTCTGAGAAGAAGCTCAGATACTTAAGCAGTACAGAGTGAGAGTCTCAGAGCTTCAAGTATTGACAGATTTCATCAAGGCTGAAGAGATCCCTCTTACTCATCTATAAAAGAAGATAAAAGTGTGAATCTCTGAGATGAAAAAACACCTCAGAATAACTGACTCTAAGAAGAAGTCTGTCAGTACTGCTGTTGAAAGTGTCACAGAGATTAATCACTGATTAAAGAGAATCTCACTTCAATTAAAGCAGATAACTGAGATGCTTTATAAATTAATAAATTGATACTTTAAATATCTCTTATACTCTTCTACAGCATGCTTCTCTGCAGTATCACAGTACTAACTTCTTAACAGATAAAGATATCAGTGTCAGAGACTTCAACAGTGAAGAATGAGTTTAATGAGAATATAATTATTGATGAGTAGACTCTGATTCTTTCTTTTTACTTTTTCAGCAGACTGCAGCTCTATTAGAACAGCAGCAGTCTGTAGATTAATAATATTAATCTTTATTAATTTCAAATATCTCTTTCTTTTCTTATTAACTACTTCAGGAATTTTACACTTGTATAATCTCATTAAACTTCTAAAAACTCTTTAAGAGAAAATAGAAGAAGAGTGCTACAGAGTTCACAAGATATCAGCTTATTACTGTGAGATCATCTCTAAAAAATTCTTTAAGAAAAATGAGAAGTCTTAAGCAGTATTTCTTGCTCAACATCTCTGATGTGTAATGAAGCAGTCTTTACTAGCTGTTTCATAGCTTATAATCTCTTTCTCAGCATTTTTCAAATACTCAAGCAGTTCTCATAAATTCTCTGATAATGAATAATCTTCTCATTTTACAAGATATTGAAGCTTGCTGTAATATATTCACTTATTCAATATTTTCTTCACAAGATATTCAGTATCACTCTCAATTTCAATGTTATTCAGTCAAGACAGCTCTGCTTCAGAACATTGCTTATAGAGCTTTAAATAGAAAATGTGAAAAACAGAATGAATTGATTTCAATTCTAAGAATAATTTCAACTTATATATCTGTTTACTTATCACTCTTATTACTGAGAAAGATTCTAGTCATCACTTACTGAGCTTCTTATACAGACTTATTATCTTCATATTCTTTGCTGAAAGTAGTACTTGATTCTCTATCAAGAACTTCATTGAAAGATGTTTTTAATTATAGTATTCTATCTATCACTTCTGAGCATAATGAATGCTTTTTATTATCTTCTTATAAATTTTATTCAAAAGTTTCAATCTCACTTTTACTTCTGACACTGAGAGATACTCTGTTCTCTGTATCTGTTCAATATTCTGACTGTCTATTCCTCTCTTTAAAATATTGTTCATGACATCACTGAGTAATAAAGAATTATATTCATAATAAGTATAGAAAGAAGATATCTTTAAGATTACATTCTTTACATTGTTATATATAAATTCAGTGATTAGAAGATATTTAAGTCAATTATTCTGATAATATAAATAGAATGCTTAAAGATGCTGTTCTAGTGTCTGATTCTAATGTTCAGTCTGATCATCTATCTGCAGATGAAATACAGTACTGAGAAGATATCTTATTATAAAATAATAGTGAAAAGCTGATCAGTATTTGCTGATGAAGAGGGATTCCTGATCTGTTATCAATGATTTTGAAGCACTGTGATTATAAATGATGATATCTAAAAACAGATCAGTCAATTCAGAGGCTTTAATCTTTTTATAAATAGAGATATATTTAATCATCTTCATGAAGCAGTCAATAATAATCAAAATTGAGTCATATTCTTTGACTCTTATCAACTTCAGTAGATCAACTATGAAATTCATTAATAGATTCTGTCATAAGTTCTTTGAAACAGACAGTGATACTAACTCATTATATTGCTTATATCACAGAATCTTTATTCTTTAACAGATATTGTAAGTCTTAATATACTCTTTGACATCTGCTCAGAGCTTATCTCAAATATATTTATATTTTAGAAGCTTCTCAGTCTTCTCTAATTCAAAGTGTCCTGTATGAGAATTATTATAATGAATTCTTAATAACTTCTAGTACACTGCTCTACTATAAGAAATGAAGACTGAATCATTCAGTAGTAGAAGTTCACATTCTTCTAGTTATTAGTGACTTGATTTCTTAGCAGCACTGTCTCACTTAAAGTCTGTCTTTTTCAAGTTTAAACTGAATTCTTTCTTCTTCAATTTCTGAATTTAAGCTGTAGTAGAGATATCTCTCTTCTGTAATTTATCAATGAATTTTAAAAGTAGTCAGATTGAAAGATTGTAGACTGTTTCATTCTTTATCAATTCAATGATAGTAAGATATAATATAAGAAGCTTATAATCTTCAGTGTCAGTCTTCTACAGAGATTCAGGTTTTCTTTCATCTTCTATACTGAGTCACACAGCTGTCTTATCAGTGCTGTTTTCAAGCTTCAGAGAATCTCAATTCTCTGCAGTCAGCTTCTTCTGTAGTGATGACAGAGATTCTTTTATAGAATTCTTCTTCATATCAATGATATTATAATCAGACTGTTTAAACAGTATATTAGTGAGATTAAGCTGATCTGAATGATATCAGATATAGAAATCATACTCTGAAAGCAGCTCTGCTCATCTGGCTTAATATTCTATCAAGCTCTTTATTGTCAAGAAGTAATACAGATTTATATAATTAGTGAGAACTTACACTGAGTACTAACTACTCTGAAGATAATGTTGTCAGATCTTAAAGAATTTGATAATTATTAATATCTTTTAATTATGAATATTATATCTTCTCTGTGTGAGTAATAACTTCTTAAAGAAGAAGATCACTGATCTTTATTCATAGTATCTTATAGACTCTGTGAAAAAGTCTTCTCTCACAGATATTTCATTATCTGTATTCTCAGAGATGATTATTCTCTGATTCTTTCAATATTGAAAGATCTTCAGTATCAACTGTGAAAAGATTTCACAGATCTTATTCTCAGATACATCAGTCTCACACTGACTGAGTAAGTCAGAGTTAAAGTGATTCAGTATTGTGACATCTGTAAAAGCCTGTTTCAATTCTACAAACATCTGCACAGTGTCTTGAGTGAGAATAAATAATCTCATTTTTCTGTCTTTCACACTTCTCTTTAACATATCTATAAGAGAGACAGTAATCTGTGAATATGCATAGATAAATTATCTGTAGAAGTTTATAAATCTCAGAAACATCTGCATCTCACAGTACATCTACCACACTGATCAGTTCTTAATAATGAAAACTCAGCTTCTGTTCATTGAAATGTTATTCATCTCAATAATATAATCTAAGAAATCAATCTTCTGTATGTAGAACAAGCATTTTTCAGTATTTATATAGAGTTAATGCTGTCTCAAGCAACTTAATACTTCTTAAACATGAGTATCATGTTCTTTCTCTGTTTTCAAGAAGATTAGAATGTCATTCAAGTATACTATATAGAAGACATTGACAAGGCCTCACAGTGCCTCATTTATATAGATCTGAAAGATGACTGAAGTGTTATAAAGACTAAAAGATATAACAAGATATTCAAAATTACTGTACTTGATATGAAAAGCTGTTTTTCAAATATTGTCTTTATTAACTCTGATTCTATGATAGATATCTTATATATCAATCTTTGAGAACATCTTTGCTTCAGATAATTAATCAATCATCTTATTAATTAACAGTAATGAATAGTAATTCTTAATCATCATCTTATTAAGATCTCAAAAGTCTATACATAGACATAGTCTATCATTCTTCTTGAATACAAAGAGTATAAATGTCTCTGCTGAACTCTTTAATAAGTATATTCAGTTCTTTAATTGCACTTTCTCAAGATATTTGCACAGAACATTCAATTTCTTTACAGACAAGTTGTAAAGAGATCTGTACAGTACTGTTACATCATCTTTAAGACAAATCTTATATTATATCTTAATATCAGAACACTTCACTACTTCTCTTTCTGAAAAGACATTCTTATAATCTGTAAAGAGACATCATATTCATCTATCTTTAATAACAGATACTGCTGCTAATCTTGCAGCAAGAGTGATGACTTCTTCATCTATTCTCAAGTCTTAGTTATCTACTATACAGTATATCAACTCTCTCTTTTTCTCAAGATTCTTCTGATAAAACTCTTCAGATTTCTCTATCACTGTCTCTTTATTAGTGAGACAGTATCATCACATCTGAGTGACTCAGTTAATAAGAGAATTGTTTTCTCTCAATTATAGAAGATCTAGAATGATATTCTTATCTATAATATTAATTATATGAAGAAGCAGACTGCTTTTCTTGAAGATTTCTTCTAAGTCTGTGATCACACACTTTACTTAAATTATGTTAAAATAGTGATATTTCATTTTATCAGTAAATTTCATATGATCTGATAGATCTATCTTCTTTCAACTCTTTATTAAGAAAAAGAAATAGAATATGAAGTTAACATCTGCTCTGAAGTCAAGTAGATATCTCACTGATATCTTCTTATTCAGAGTATGTATTGTGATTATAATATAAACTCAGAGATATAAGAATTATCAATTCTTCATTTCTGTCTCTTCTTTATCTTCTGTGAATACATTTATCAGAAGAGAAGTCAAGTTTGAGAAGATATTATCTCAGTTTTTTCTCTTCTTCAGCTTCTTACAATCACTGATATAGTAATTATTCACTTCACAGTTAAAACAGAGATTTTTATTAAATCTTTTTTAACATTTCTTCACAGTGAGTAAAGAATCAGAATACTTGAAATTCTTCTTTACTTTCTTCACACTGAAGCTATCACAGCATCATTTAGATCTCATCATTGATTACTTAGAAGAAGTCTTGTTAGTCTTTTTCTTAAAGAATTGATTATTCAAATAGATTTAGAAAGTCAGATTGACAAGCTCAGTGTAATTGATTAATGAACTCTGATACTATGATATCATTATTCACATCTTATAAGTCAGCTTTATGAGATAAAGCTGTGTTTTTAATTAATTCAAATCATCAGTTAATTTCTCTCAATATTCTTCAAATCTTGTATTGAAATCAGAAGAATTCTTATCATCTTATTAATATAATAAGTTGAATCACTGCATCACTATAAAGCTGCAGTTACAGTGATCTTTAATTTAATTCAGTAGAAAGTTCTTGAATTCTTCTTAAATTATTGTAGTATTAGTATACTCAAGCTCTCTCTTCTTAATGACTCAAGTAGTCACAGAGATGTCTTCAAGAAGATTAACAGCATATATTACTCATATCTTATGAGTATTATACTGGCTCAGATTAAGGCAGAATTTTCATTCAAGAGTATAGATAAAGCTGTGAAATTCAGATAATATGTTTTTCTTATATCTCAGAGAATCTCTGATCTTAATCTCTCTATCTTCATAATAGATATAGGTGTGTAGAGGCTGCAGCAGTAATAGAGCAGTTGAAGAATTTATATCAAAGTATACAGTGAATTCAGAAATCTCAGATTTCTGTCAGAGTAGAGATGTACACACTCTAGAGAATAATGTAGAGTTTCTGTCAGAGAGTGAAGTCAGATCAGTCTCAGTGTAGATGTATGAGATTATATCAGTCTATTAGAGTCTAACTGATTCAAACTTGTAATCAGATTAAGTGATTTAAATTGTAATATAATAGAACTGAAGCAGTGACTAGTCAGCAGCATTATATAGAGATAGTTATTTGAGAAGCTGTATAAGTGAGCTTGACTATCTTGCTTAAATAGTGAGCTTGTAGACTACAGAGTTATTGTGAGAATATCACAGATATGATACTTAGTATATTAAGAAGATTGTATGAGAAATGCAGTAACTCTTGTATATATTTCAGTCAAAGAAAAACAAATCACTGACTTTTTTAATAAGAAGTCAGTATCTAGCTATTCTATATAGATAATGAGCTGATACTCTTCTCTCATTTCATGAGTGAGAATAACTAGAGTGATACCTCAGTGATGTCTCACTGTTAAGAAAGAGTAATCTGCTGACCTTATATAGAAGCGGGGTTCTCTTATTCATCAATCGGATCTTTCTATGATATATCTGAATGATGTCATAGAGTGGTTGGAAACCGGTTTGAACGGCCTGCGGGATGGATGGAATCATCCGCATAGAAGCAATGGGCCGTGTGGAACCGCAGCGGGGCCTTGGCGCGGCCAGGAGCGTGACAAGTTGTATGCAGAAATCTTTATAAGTCTGGTTTTCATCTACACTTACAAGAGCCTGTAAGAGTTCAAAAGTTAATGTCTTCTTGAGCATGCTAATCTTCATTCAATTCTCTCAAGATTGATTACCTGCTTCTAGAATCTTGATATCAAAGTCAGGAATGAATGTTGTGAGAGAAGTGTTTCTCTGTCAGATACTCTGTAATCAATCTAACATCTTCTGTTGCATAGCAGTGTCTCAGAACAGAATATCAAGATATTTGATAATATTATCAGATGTTCACAATACTGGTTCACATGCTTTTATTCATGAATGAAACTTCTGTTTCATGTGATTCTTCAATTGTTCATTGATATATCAATCTTGATTAATTAGTGAACTGATGACATCTTCATTTACACTCAGTTTTGCAAGCATTTCTATTCTTCATGATGAGTAGAGAGTGAGATTGAAAGTATTGAAATATATGAGAGTACTTAAGTGTTCTTTCAGTGCTTTTGTATTCAATTCTGTAGATGTTGAAATTGCATGAGTTTCTTGTTAAATTAATTGTTGAATTTTCTCATATTGAAGTTGTTAAGTTGCATGCATATCAGCTATCTATTACTGTTGTAATTTCAACATTGCTTAAAGTCACTGTGATATCACTTCTATGCTCGCATTTAAGAGTTCTTTCATATTATTATTAGACATAGTTATATTGTTTGTCAGATGTGAGATATCTGTGAAATCAGAAGAAGTATAATTGTATGAATATCTCATACATCTGTAGTATCAGAACTCTCAGGTCTTTCACTGACATTCTCTTTGTAAGATCTTATTACAGGGTCAGAGTGACTGATAAGCAAGCTTCTATCTGAGAACTCAGTGTCTGCTTAACTGTTTGACTGTTTCTCTATTTCTTACATATCATTATACATTCAGATATCTCAGTGAATAATCATTTCTAATGAGAAGATAATATGTGAATAATCATTTCTAATAAGAAGATGATGAACATTTTTCAAGTGTAAGAGGCCTATGCTGAATAGATCAGTATAATATATAGGTCTTATATAACAAAGTGAAAAATATTAAAGAAGGAAAAGAAAGAGAAAGTGTGAGAATCAGTGATTAAAGTGAATATTTATACGCGTACGCGGTGTGTACGCGGTGGAGCTTCAGAGTAGAAGAATAGGAATTTCATGAGTTTTTCAGCTGAGAATCAGCAATTGAGAATGACCGAGAATCAGAGCTTTCAGCGGAATCTATGAAGTGTAAAGAAATAGTCTATATAATGATCAGGCGCAGCCCGCCACAATGCCTGAATTCAGTGCAGAATTCCTCATTCAGAATGAGAATCTCTGAAAATCAGTGATAGAATCTCTACTGAATAGAACAATTCTATCTGAGAGAGATGAAAAGTGAGATAAATTCATTCTTTATGATATTTCAGTTGAAACTTTTCACTGTGAGAAAGAAATACTACTTCTCAAAAATGAATTAGAAGAATACAATTCTATTCAACTGAGAAAAGTGCCTGTATAACTTAATTCAATTGAGTTCAGATAGAGTAGAAGAAATGCCTCTGTTCTAGTATATACAAAGATAGTTAAATAATCAAGAATCTCTGAAGTAAGAGTAGCAGGTTTGAAAATGAGAGTTCATGAATACAAAGACTCAAGAATGAATTTCAAATCTCAAACACAGTATTTAAACTGTCAAAGATATGAACACTTTGTAATCTCTTGTTTCAGAGACTTAAAATGCACATTCTGTGCTAGAGATCACAAAACTAGTAAGTATAAATATGAAACATACTTAAAAAGAGATGAAATATATCAATATACTCTGCTCAAGTGCTTTAATTGTAAAGAAAAACATGCATCTAGCTCAAAAGAATGTGTATTTACTTCAAGAACTTAGAAGAACTGAAGAAAAGATAAAGCTCAAAGTGAATCTAAAACTGAAGAGAAAAGTCAAGCTAGTAAATCTACAACTGTAAGCTTAAAAAGAAGAAACTCTTAACTATTTAAATCTTCAAACTTCAATTCTTTAGCTAAATATAAACAGAATTTGAATTCTTAAACATCTATTAAGATTAGAGAATTGAGAAATGACTCTGATAATAAACTAGATAGAATGTAAGCAGTTGAGATTTCTGCTTTTTAAAATAGTTATAATCTACTATCTAATGATAGTAATTAGATTCTACTCTATCTTCACTCTCATTTAGTATGAATATACAACAAAAATAACAAAAAAAGTTTAAAAACTCTTCAAAAATCACATTTATTCCAAACAATATGAATAGAAACTTAAATTATATTTATTCTTATCTTCAGATTGTATTTGAATAAAAAGTTCACTTTGTCTTTCTTCAAGAATTAAACTTTGATACTGAGTAAAAGTACATCATTTCTTATTCAAGCTATTACTACTTTCTTTCTGAAAAATCTGAGATAAAATCAAGAGTAGTAATCTATGAGAGAAAAAGATCAAGATATTAATTTAATCTGAGATTTAATATTATATCTGACTCTGATATTTTAGTGAGTGATATTATAGATAAAGAGAATAAGTTTGATACTATTTAAGTTATAAATATTTATAATGAAAAATCATTGAAAGAAAACAATAATATCTGAACAATTGATAGAGAATTTTTAAAGATAACTCTCTTAAAAAACTCTATAATTATAGAAGACTTCAATGCATATTATCTTTAATAAAACTCAGAATATATAAGAGCAGTAAGAGTAGATAAACTAGTTAAATAAACTTTTAAGTATTTAATAAATTTAGTTAATAAATCTGATCAATAAACATTCTTTAGAAAAGATATGAAACAGAAATCTATTATAGATTTAACTTTCATATCATAAAATCTAATTGAAAAAAGACTTATAAACTGATTTATTGATTTAAATGAAACCTCAGAATTAAGTCATGAGATTATTCAATTTGATATTGAACTGAGTGAAAAATAAAGAAGTGAAAATGCTCTTCTCTCTAATCAGTATAACTTTGAAAAAGCTGATTAAAAAGTAGTTAAAGAAAGAGTAAAACAGCTGAAATCTGAAAAGCAGAGTTAGCTCTATTGAAATCAAAGTCAAGATATCTTCAATGAAATACTTGAGAATAAAGTAAAGCTGATTACATCTATTCTTCTAATAAGTATTAGAGAAAATATTTCAAAGAAAAAGTCTTCTGAGTATTTCAAACCTTGATAAAATAAGAATATTATGTTTAAAAGAAAGTAATTAGTCACTGCTAAAAGAGACTGAAAGAATAACTTAATATCTGATAAAGAGTTTAAAGCTATTTGAAATGAATATTTTTCAGATATTAAAAGAGTTAAAACAGATTACTGAAACAAATTTCTTAAAGAAGTATAAGAAAAAGAAGTTTTTAAACTCTTCAACTATGCTAAAACAAGAAGTGTAGTAAAGCTTTGAATCTTAGAATATGAATTTCAGAATGAATTATATACAGCAAACTCTTTTGAGAAAAAGTGTTAAGCTTTTATAAGAATTCTCTTTCAAAACTCATTACATTTAGAAGAGAAGAATATGTTATTTTATAAATATATTAATGAAAATAACTGAGAATGATCTGAGCTTATATGTAATTAACTAGAGTCAGTAATATTCTCAAGTTTAATTAAAACTGCTGCAGGGCCTGATTCAATCAATCACTTAATTATTTAAAACACATATTTCTACTTGAAGAATGAATATTTTAATCTCTTTTTCAATCTTTTAAAAAATGATTATTATTCTGAATACTGAGAAGAAGCTACTGAAGTAACTCTTATAAAATCTAATAGAAAAGCTTCAATATCTAAGTTATATAAAGTAATATCTCTGTTGAACTATTTAAGAAAAGTTCTAGAAAAGATAATAGCTACTAAATTGTCTTTTATAAGCTCTATTAGTAATTCCCTTCTATTTAATGAATAGATGAGAGTTAGAAAATAATGTTCTGTAATTAACACTGTTCTTTCAGTTATTCATAATATTCAAGTAATAAAGCATGAAGGCCTGATCTCAACTGTAGTTTTTATTGATATAAAAGATGCATTTGATCATGTTTCAAAGTCTAAGATAATTCAAACTTTGAAGATGTTAAAACTGTCACTTTCTATAATAAAATGAGTTAATTATTTCATATTTAAAAGAATTATACAACTATTCTTTGATGAAAGAAAACAAGATAAGACTGAGATATAAATAGAAGTACTGTAAAAATCTTTAATCTTATCTGTTTTATTTATAATATACACTGCATATCTACTCAAGAATAGAGAGATGAAAATAGTGAGTTCTTTAAGTTATATAGATAATATAAGTCTACTCTACAGTTTAAAGATAATTAAAGAGAATCTAGAAGTGATTGAGAAAGCAGTAGAGAAAATCTTTATTAAAGCAGATCTTAATCTAATTCAATTTAATATAAATAAAACTGAGTTAATTCACTTTTTTTTCAGATTTAATAAGAATGAACTAAGTCTAACGCTTTTAAATATAGAGATTAAACTCAGTTTGAATGTCAAATGACTAGAAGTATGATTAAACTTCAAGTTGAATTTTAAATATTATATTTAACAAAGAATCATCAAGACAGAGAGACTACTGAATAGTATAATCAGACTATTAAATACTGAGAGAGATCTATTCTTTCAGGCTATGAGACAGTTATACATAGCCTGTATTATCTCAGTAGCTGATTATAAAGTTCAAGTTTGATGAAATAATCAAGATAATTTCACTGAACTCTTTCAAAGTGTATAAAACAGAGCTTTGAGAAGAATTCTGAGAGTATTCAAATCATCTTCTATTAAAGTAATGAGAATTGAAGCTTCAATTTCATCTTCTGCTATTTAATTTGAAAACGCCTGTATAAACTATGATCTAAGAGTCATGAAGATAAGCTTAAATTATTTAATCAGAGAAAGAGTCTCTTCTTTATTTTTATTAGTTAAGTCAGAAAATGAACTGAATTAAAATAGATTTCTTAATTGAAATGAGAATAATACTTTAAAGAAAATACTCTCTCAACTGTATAGACTATGTTCACTTATTAAAAATCAATTTTCTTCATTAAATATTGAGAAAATTGATCATGAGAAGATATCTCTCTGAATAGAAAGACTGAAATCTCTCATAGACTTACAAATAAGTGAACTATCTAAAGAGAGAGAATATGAACAGTATTTAAAGAAAATCTCTACAATTAATATTAAAGACTCTATTCTGATTTACTCAGATAACTCAAAAAATGAGAATTTAAATAGATTAGATACAGGCATTGCTTATACTGAAGATAATATTAATTTTATCTCAGATTTCTGAAATTTAGACTGTGAATCTGAAGTCTTTGATACTGAACTATTTATAATAGTGAAAGCTTTCAAACTCATTGAAATAAAATCTTATAAAAGAGAAAACAGTTTGAAAGAGATATGAATATTCTCTAATAGTCAAGCTGCTTTAACAAGACTTAGAAATAGTCAGATTCATAATAATCAAATGAATCTTAAACTGATTTTAAACTCTATTTTACAAATTCAAAAGAGAAGAATATTAAAACTGATAATTCATCTACACTAAGTTCCTGCTTATATGAATATTTATAGCAATGAATTGACTAATTCAGCTGTAAAAAAGAGTTCAGAATTAAGTAGATCTATTCAAAAAACAGTGTTCTGATCTTTTATAAAGAGAAAGATAAAAGAATCTTGTTTAAATAAGTGAAATGAAAGCTGATAAAAATAAAAGAAAAGTATACATTATTCAAGATTTAAGATAAAATCAAAGTGAAAATCTTGTTCAATTCAATGTAAAAAGAAAATATTCTCATCTATAATTCAGCTGAAATTAGAACATGATTATTTCAAATTCTATATACAAAGATTTGATAATAGATTTAATTCAACAGAGTGCTTATTCTGCAATATAAATGAAAATTCTGAGTATATTGTAGTGTATTGTGTATTATACAATGATCTCAGAGTCAGATTGAAGAAGAAGTATGATTTAAATCAATTAAATATAAGGTTCTTATTCTCAACTGAGATAGGAATTAAATACTTAATAGACTTTCTATCAGAAACTCAAGTAGTTATAAGAAAATGACTGAATTCAGAAGTATCTGAATATGAAGAGATGGAAATTGATTAGATATAGTCTGTTAAAACAGCTATATACTATCTTTTAATAATTTTATTTTGTTATAGTCTCTCTTTACTGTACTTGTTTCTTTCTGTTTTTTTCTATCTATCTATTTAATGTGTCTATCTTTAAGACTATGTTCTCTTTTTCTTTGTCATGTTATTTTCAAATGATTTCAAAGTATCAGAAGGTGTTAAAATACTGTAATTTATAAACAGTTTTTATATTCTGAGCTGGAATTTTCTGATTTTACATATCTGAAATTGATAAATGTATAATAGTTGACTCTATAGATATAGGAAAAACTCTGAGAACTAAAGATTCTCAGGTAGATGTCATAGTCTCTGACTGTATACATCTATAATTGAAGAATAATAATAATAATAATAATAATAGTATCAGAGTCTTCTTACAGAGAGAAGATAAAGAAACTATAAGACTCTGTAGACTCAACTCAGCAGCATTCTGAGCAGGGCTCAGATATATCATAGAAGAGAAACTATAGATTGAACTTCTCTGAGTTACTGTTTTCAGAATCAAGCTCTCTTTGAGATTCTCTCTAAATAATTACATGAGGTTATATATCACTGTGTTAATTAAGAAGACAGGCAGTGTTACAACAGTAGAGAGAGAAGTAGAGAAAGAACTGAATACTGTTAAATCAATCAGTAGAAGAAGTAACATCTCACTGTAAGACACAGCTTCTACTGCCACAGCTGCAAGAGATGTAGAAGAAGAAGAAGATATAGTAATAAAAGTAATACTTCTGCAGTCTGTTAATGCTACTGTCATTATCTTTAACCTGGCTTTCTTGACAGTCATAGAGACTGCGGCTGCATTACAAAGACATTTATTATTTACTAGAAAATATCAAAATAAGTCTCTTATTATCTTTCAAGAATAATACTCTCATACACTTACTATTATAAATGAAGAAGAAGGAGAAAAAAGATGTAATAGAGAAGAAAGATCTTTTCAAAAAATTCTGTTACTACTATTAACTTTGTCTCTAAAATATATCACCTTTATGAGAAATTTTAGATATAGAATGAGAATATGATAAGAGATCTATAAGTCACTTATTAACTACATTTTTCATATTTTAAATTGATATATAAGAAATTCACTTATCATATGTTTAGTTTGAATAGAGATGAGAAAAAGAAGATCTACACAGTTAGCAGCGAAACTCATCTATTTCTTTATACTATGTGCAGCACATGTACTGTCAAATTGCTTGATAATTATTACTATATAACAAAGATAATTTCTAATCTGATAATCTTAAGAGTATCAGAACTATACTTTTAAGAAAAAGAGTATTATTATATCTCTGACTGTATTAAGACTCTGTTATAGTTTCACACAGCTTATCACTTCTCTATGAATAATTTCATTTATTTCACAAACTGTTTAAGCTAGTTTTCAACCACTCTATGATATCAGTCAGATGTAATATAGAAAGATCTGATTAATAAATATAAGAACTCTGCTTCTATACAAGATCAGCAGATTACTCTTTCATAATAATAAGATACTGCTAAGATATCACTTCAGCTTTTCTTACTTGTAGAATAGAAGAAGAGTATCTGTTCATTATCTATATAGAATAGCTAGATACTGACTTCTCATTAAAGAAGTCAGTGATTTGTTTTCTTCTACTGAAATATATATAAGAGTTACTGCATTTCTCATACAATTTTCTTAGTATATTAAGTACTATATCTGTGATATTCTTGTAATAACTCTGTAGCTCATGAGCTCACTATTTAAGTAAGATAGTTAAGCTTACTTATAGAGCTTCTTAAACAACTATCTACATAATAATGCTGACTAGTCACTGCTTTAATTCTGTCACGTTACAGTATGTAAGAAATCCCGCTCCTCGCGGATCCTTTACCTCTATTCCTATCTCTCGCGTAATCAATAGAGTTAGCAGCCCTTGGCTACACACATCTATATAGACTGGAGTTCATGAATACTATTTATAACTCAGCTTGAATACTATTATATATTTAATCTCTACATTTTATCTTTCTACTATGAATACTTCTAGTAGTTAACAGTATATATCATATCAAGCTGTAAACATCTGAATAATTATCTGTGAGCACTTATTCTTACATTTCAAGCTCAGTCAGTCAGTAACTGTCTGTTATAACTGAAAGAACTAGAAACTTATATACTTCAATCTCTGTAAACTCTACTGCAGACACTCAGAAGCAGTCATCTGAATTATGAATAATCTTTATAAAAGAAGTCTCAGAGAACTTATCAATCACTCACAGAATATCATTCTCTGTATCTGTGACAGAGAAACTCTCTGAACTCATGAATAAATCAATCTCAGTGAAGAACATTCTTGAGTATCTTCTACAGAATCAAGCTATTTCTTTATAAGAAATACTTACTATCTGTAAACATTCTCAAACTGAGTCTGTAGATATAATCTTCAGAGACACTCATGAACTGAAAAAAAACTTTCTTAAGCTATGATTACTTAAGATTACTTACTGAACCACAATCTATAAAAGCTTTTACAAGTTTGTATTTGAAATTGACTTACAAGCTGAGCTATGTAATATGAAATATGAAGAAGCTGTTATCTATATAATAACAGATCTCTACTATACTGAAGTCAAGAACTGACTGAATTATCTAGAGAATAATTATAAGAGATCTCACTGATCTATTCTCAAGATCTATCTGAAGAATAAGTTGAGAGACTCTGTGAGCTGAATAGAGAATATCTGAGCTGTGATTATTAATATTAGAAAAAGAGATAAGAAATCTGATAAAGACTACTCATAGTACTTCATGAAATTATAATATGAATTGAGATCTGTGAAAACAGAGCTCTGAAATAAGATCTGAATGATAATATTTATAAAGAGACTGAATAAAGATATGTAGAATAAGCTTATTAAATAAGACTCTAAGTTCTTGACTCTGAAGAAACTGATAACTTTTATTCACTACTTACAGATCACTGTGAGAGTTACAGACTTATAGAGAGTAAATCATTAACTGACTCTGTGAGAGTCAGAATAATAGAGAACAGATTTATCAGAAAAAGATGATAAGATATAGAGAGATTTATATCTGACTACTAAGTAAAGAGAGAGAGCTTTATAAGCTCTTATAAATAGAGTGAATAATAGAGAGATTAAGAAAAAGAGACTCTACTTCATTTATTCTAAATCAGAATATCTTCATATAAACTATTCAGATAAATTAAAATAGAAATTTAAGAAGTTATAAACAGAGTCAGTAACAGTCTTCTTAAGAGTCTTAAAGCTGATATCTGAATCTGTTACTTCTCTGATGAAAATACTTACTTATAAAGAGAGACTGCACTGTGATACTGCTGCTCTGTAAGTATAAGAAGTATTAATAAACTCAGAATCTCAGGTCACTATAGTGTCTTCAAAGCTTATGAAATAAATGAGCTGAGTGATGAAAACTGAGAATCTGCTCTTATAATAAGCAGAATGTAAGAACTCAGATCTGAGAGTTAAGAGACTTATAAGAGTTTTCTTTGAATTACAAGATCTCTTTAGAATCTGAAGAAGATTTATAGAAACTGTAATTATCACAGATATCATAGATAACATATACTTGAGACTTGTATAACTTTAAAAACACAATCTGTACATAGCTGTCTACAAGTCAGGTTTATACTTCTAATCAGTGTTGATAGACTCACTTACAGAGATAGAATCAGTTGATGCTGTAGAGTTGATTAGAGAAGACAAGCTTATCTATATAATAACTTTATAAATATCTGAGAACTTTATAGTCAGAAAAACTGAGCTTCAGATATCAGAGAAATATCAAGATCTTATAGAGATATTCAGCTTAGTAAAGACAGCTGAGCTTTCTTCTTACTGTAAGAAGAATCTGATAATAGATTTGATAGAAGAGTAGAAACTCTTCAGAGAATTAATCTATAAACTCTCTTATTATAAGACAGAGATCTTACAGATCTATATAAAGAAGAATCTGAAGAATAACTTTATTTAATCTTCACAGATCTCTGTAAAAGCCTTTGTGATATTTATGAAGATGAAGAATGAAGATCTCAGATTATATATAAACTATCATAATCTGAACTTTAAGATAATAAAGAGTTACTATTCTCTGTCTCTGATTGAGAATATAATCAATCATCTCACAGAAGCTGTTATATTCATATAACTGAATGTGATCAATATATATACACAGCTGTAAATACAGTCTGAGAATGAATGAAAAACTGTCTTTAGAACTGCACTGAAATTATTTGAATATCTAGTAATATCTTTTGATTTGACTAATATCTCTACAGTATTTCAGTCTTTTTATTAATAAAATACTTCACATATATCTAAATATCTTTATAATAATATATTTGAATGATGTGATGATGTACTCTGCAAAGAAGAAAGAACATACTAAGTATGTATAAAGTGTGTTGAAGATCTTAGATGAGACAGAACTATATATTAAGCTTGTAAAGTGTAACTTCAGTATCTATCAGATTAATTTTCTAGAATATGTAATTATTACAGATGATATTCAGATAGAATCTTCATAGATTAAGACTATTCTATTATAACTGAAGTTAATCTTACAATAGTGAAATTCTTCTATCACTAATATCACTACTTTGAGAACCTTGTAACAGTGATTACTGTTAGAACTGATTATAACAGCTTATAACAGTTTACTTTAATTAAGAAACTCTTACAGTAGCAGATTCACTGAGCTCAGAGACTGAGTAAGTTCTGATTCAAGATAGAATATATTAAGAGAACTAAGAATTCAGCAGATAAACTCTCTCACAGATCAGACTATATTAAGAAGACCAGAATAACAGACATAGAGAGACTAGAGAAGACAGAAAAGCTTCACAGAATGCTTAAACTGAGTGTTATAAAGAGATTGACTGAAGAGTCTCTCAATCTCTTATAAGAGAAGAGAGAGAAGAGAGGAAAGAAGTCTGTATAATTACTCTCTATAATACTGAGAGTCAACACTCTAAGAATCTCTATGAGAATTCTTGAATAGAGTATCTATAATCTGAAGAATTTACAGGCTTTGAGAAGTACTGTGAAAGATCTGATGTAAGAGAAAACAGAGTATAAGTCTTTATAAGATTTTCTATTCAGATTGTCTGAACTGCAACTGAAGAATGAATATACTTAGTATATTTAGAAACTGCTCACAGCAGAGATTAATCCTGCAGAAATAAAGAATTGAAGAGACTTAAATAATCTCTTATGAAGAGAGAACTGAATTTATATACCTGTGAATAAGTTTCTATGTATAGAACTTATTAAAAGATATCATGACTCTTCTCTAGTGAGTTATTTTATAGACACTAGAACTCATGAGTTGCTTATAAGAAAATACTTCTAACTGAAGATATGAGCACTTGTAAAGAAGATAGTGAATTCTTATACTATTTATCAGAGTTCACAGATAGTATGATTCAGATTATATAAAGAATTTACTTCTCTACTCATCTTACAGAAATCTTGAAAATAGCTAGAAATGAACATTCTTATAAGTCTCTCTGAAAGTAAGAATATATATAATGCCTGTTTTGACAGTGTGCTGATAATAGTGAATTACTTTATCAAGATAACACACTTTATACTCACTTACAAGAACTTGAAGTTAAAGAATTTAACTTATATCTTTGTCTGTGATGTGATTCAGTTGCATGAATTATCTGTGAATATTATCTCAGATAGAAGATTAATCTTTATAGAGAAGTTCTGATCTGATCTGATAACTATACTGAAGATCTTATGAGATCTAAGCACAGCTTTTCATCAACAGACAGATGATCAGATAGAATATCTGATGAGTATATTAAAACAGTATCTGTAATACTTTGTCAATTACAATTAGAATGACTGAGTGTATTGATTATTACTTACAGAGTTTATATATAATAACTCAAAGTATGTCAGCACAGATAAAACCCTCTTTGAGATGCTCACTGAGACTCATTTATAAATAATCTTAATAGATCTGTAAGAGTACACTATAGAGTGTGATAATATCTGTGAATAGGCTGAGAGAATTCAGAATATCTGAGAGAAAGCCTGTAAATTCTTGAGAAAGACTCAAGAGTATTAGAAGAGATACTATGACTTCAAGCACATTGCAAAGAGTTTTAAGAAAGATAATAGAGTCTGACTGAGTCTAGAAAACATTATTATACAGAGATCTAGTAAGAAGCTGAATCTCTTGTGAACAGAGTCTTATAAGATTATGAAGAAAGTTAGCTCACAGTTCTATAGATTGAAACTGTTATCTAAGTTATAGATATATAATATCTTTCATGTCTCTTTACTCTGTGAATATAAGAAATTCTTAGAAGAGAATTCTGTGACTCATCACTCTATTTACAAAGTATTAGAGAGTGAAAGAAAATATCAGATCAAAGAAATTATTAACTCAGAGAAGTAAGATTATAAGCTCTGATTCAAGATTCAGTAATAAGAGTATTCTGATAAAATAAATAAGTTCACTTGAGAATTATCTGAGCAGATAAGATATCTGTGAAAGCTGAGATATGACTTCTATACTATGAATTCTGATAAGTCAGAATAATGCAGTCTTCACTAAGAATCTGATTATAATAAAGATATTAACACTGTCATTTGCAAATTCTAGTCTATAAGATAATGAGTTTCTACTGAGATGAACAGTTCACAGTGTATATAAAGAGAAGAAGAAATCATATTCTTATTAAAGTTAAAAAAAAAAAAACAAGAAAATAGAAACAGAACTGCAAACACAATTTAGAGATTAATAAAGAAAAAATAAAGAAAACTCACACTTACATTCTTAATATCTATGATACTCAATTCTCTTATAACTATTAATTTCTCTCTTCAAAGAAGCAGAGAGTATTATATCTGTGATACAGATAATTATTACATTTAACATGAAGATCATCAGAAATACACAGACTTCAGAGAAGCTGAACATCAGAATATATACAGTTACAGCAGAGTCTTAAGAGCTGACTGTCTGCATGTGTGATCAGATCTCTCTTACAAAGCTGTGTCTGCTTTCTCAGTTATACTGAAGTATTCAGCTTGAAAATAATTGAAATATAGAGAGAAGACTTATCTGTTCAGATTAACTTCTATTATAAATTCATGACATTCATATTGTCTTAATTATCTGAATTTTATGAGTATCTGGAAACTCATCTCTCATTGACAATGAGATTGCAGAAATGCACTGTAGTATGAGAATCATTGATAGAGAATCTAGACATATTTGCATATATCTGATCAGAGATTGTGTGAGCAGAGAGAAAGTAATTGTAGATCTGTGAGACTGCAGAAGACACTGACAATACTGAGAGCTTTATAAGAACTATCAGCTAGAATCTGTAAGAAATTACTTATAAGAAGACTTACAGCAAAGAGTGAGACTATACTGCTTAGAGTCAGAGACTAATCTGAGAGAGATATAGAATTGATTACTGATCTGAAGATCAGATACAGTGACAGAGCTGAAAGAAATGAATATACTATTATGAATGATAGTATCTCTGCTTTATCAGCTGATAAAAAGTGATTAGAGAAGTTATAGAAACACTCATAATAAGCTCAGCAGCAGTCAGACATTATTTATAAAGATATTAAAATTAAAAAAATTTTTATTCTTGAGAAGTTCTTGACTTAATATACAGATATTGTCAGAAACACTCTCTCTCTATTATTTAAGTGAAAACACTTCACAGATGAATAATAATACTCACAGTTTATAAGAATAAAAGATGTTACAGAAAAAGAAAAAAGAAGATAAGATTCTATAGACAGATCTGAAGTATTTATACTACTCTAGAGAGATTTACTTACACTGTGAATAATCTCATAAAACAGTCAGATTACTCTAGTAAATAAAGAGTGATTATGAATTACAGATCTGAATCTTTCTATATAACTATAAAGAGTGATTGCAGACTGTGAATATCTTAATTCTATAATTCTACAGAGTTAATGAAAGAATGAAAAATTCCTCACAATTCTACAGTGTCAAAGAACAATGATTCATAAGAATGAGTGAAAGATTAATATATAAATACTTCTCTTTAATAAAGATAATCTCACAGAGAGTGATTTATCTGTGAGATGAATCTATGTAATAATTACATAAGAATCTTATAGAAATAGTTAAGAGTCAACTGAAACTCTTGTATATAAAAGATATAAGATGAATCTGTGTAATAGTCAGAGAAGAATCTGTAGATTACAAAGAATCTCACAGAATAAGAAACTGAGTGACAGACTCTTTTCTTTTTATAATAATAAGAGATTTTTCCTCACTGAGGTTTTTTTTATAGATATGAAGAATTTTTAGTGAGTATTACTGCAGTGCTGAGCTGATTCTATAAAGTCACTTAGTGAAAGACTTCATGAATGAAGTCTTAGAGAGGGAGAAATATGTAAGAAATTGTAAGAATAAGTGCTCGCAGGCGATTATTCGGGTGTTTGCAGCTTGGTGTGATATATACTGTTAACTACTAGAAGTATTCGCGGTAGAAAGATAAAATGTAGAAGTCAAATGTATAATAGTATTCAAGCTGAGTTATGAATAGTATTTGTGAACTTCAGTCTATATAGTTATGTGTAGTCAAGGGCCACTAACTCTATTGATTATATAAGAGATAGAAATAGAGATAAAGAATTCACAAGAAGTGAGATTTCTTACATACTCTCTTCTCTCTAAGACTTTGTCTGCAAAGTCTTTCACTGAGTGACTTCATAGAATCAGCTCAGCACTGCAGTGATACTCACTAAAAATTCTTTATATCTATAAAAAATCTCAGTGAGGAAAAATCTCTTATTACTATGAAGAGAAAAGAGTCTATCACTCAGTTTCTTATTTTATAAGATTCTTTATAGTCTACAGATTCTTCTCTGACTATTATATAGATTCATCTCACATCTTTTATACAGAAGAGTTTCAATTGACTCTTAATTATTTTTATAAGATTCTTATGTGATCATTACACAGATTCATCTCATAGATGAATCACTCTCTGTAAGATCACTCTTATTAAAGAGAAGTATTTATGAGTTAATCTTTCACTCATTCTCATGAATCATTATTCTTTAACACTATAGAATTATGAGGAATTTTTCATTCTTTTATCAACTCTGTAGAATTGTAGAATCAAGATATCTACAGTCTGCAATCACTCTTTATAGTTATATAGAAAGATTCAGATCTATAATTTATAATCACTCTTTATTTACTAGAGTGATCTGACTGTTTCATGAAATTATTCACAGTGTAAATAAATCTTTTTAAAGTAGTATAAATATCTCAGATCTGTTCATAGAATCTTATCTTCTTTTTTCTTTTTCTATAACAGCTTTCATTCTTATAAACTGTGAGTATTCTTATTTATTCACAAAGTATTTTTATTCAGATAACAGAGAGAGAGTGTTTCTAATAATATCTATATATTAATTCAAGAACTTCTCAAGAATAAAAAAAATTTTCAATTTTAATATCTTATAAATAATATCTGATTATCACTGAGCTTCTTATAGATGTTTCTGTAACTTCTCTAATCACTTTTTATCAGCTGATGAAGCAGAGATGTCACTGCTTATAATAGTATCTTCACTTCTCTCAGTTCTGTCATCACATCTGATCTTCAGACTAGTGATCAATCTCATGCCTTTCTCAGGCCAGCTTCTGACTCTAAACAGTGCAGTTCTTCTCTTTACTGTAAGTCTTTCTATAAGTAATTTCTTACAGACTCTAGCTGACAGTTCTTATAAAGCTTCTGATTTTATCAGTGTCTTCTGTGACTCTGCAGATCTATGATTATCTCTTCCCTGCTCATACAATCTCTGATCAGATATATGTAAATATGTCTAGATTCTCTATCAATGATTCTCACACTACAGCACATTTTCACAATCTTATTATTAATAAGAGATGAGTTCTCAGATACCTGCAAAATCCAGGTAATCAAGATAATATAAATATCATGAATTTATGACAGAAGTTGATCTGAACAGATAAGCTCTCTCTTCATATTTTCATTATTTTCAGGCTGAATACTTCAGCATAACTGAGAAAGCAGATACAGCTTTATAAGAAGTATCTGATCATATACACAGATAGTCAGTTCTCAAGATTCTGCTATAACTATACATACTCTGATGTTCAGCTTCTCTGAAGTCTATACATTTCTGATAGTCTTCATATTAAATGTAATAATTATCTGTATCACAGATATAATACTCTCTGCTTCTTTAAAGAGAGAAATTGATAGTTATGAGAGAGTTGAGTGTTGTGAATATTAAGAATATGAGTATAAATTTTCTTTATTTTTTCTTTATTAATCTCTAAATTGTGTTCATAGCTCTGTTTTTATTTTCTTATTTTTTAGCTTTAATAAAAGTATGATTTCTTCTTCTCTTTATATATACTGCAGACTGTTCATCCCAGTAGAAACTCATTATCTTATAGACTAAGACTTATAAATAACAGTGTTAATATCTTTATCACAATCAGATTCTTAGTGAAGACTGTATCATTCTGACTTATCAGAATTTATAGTATGAAAGTCATATCTCAGCTTCTACAGATATTTTATCTGTTCAGATAATTCTTAAGTGAACTTATTCATCTTATTAGAATACTCTTATCACTGAATCTTGAATCAGAGCTTGTAATCTTACTTCTCTGAGTTAATAATCTCTTTGATCTGATATTCTCTTTCACTCTCTAATACTTCATAGATAGAGTGATGAGTTACAGAGTTCTCTTCTGAAAATTTCTTATATTTATAGAGCAAAGAGATATAAAAAACATTATATATCTGTAATTCAGATGACAGTTTTAATCTATAGAACTGTGAGCTAACTTTCTTCATAATCTTATAAGACTCTGTCTGTAAGAGATTCAGCTTCTTACTAGATCTCTATATAATAATATTTTCTAGACTCAGTCAGACTCTATTATCTTTCTTAAAACTCTTTATAATATACTTGAAGTCATAGTATCTCTTCTGATACTCTTAAGTCTTTCTTAAGAATTCACAGACTTTCTTCTGAATCTTCTGAATTCTCTCAGTCTGTTCATAGATATTATCACACTCTATAGTGTACTCTCACAGATTTATCAAGATCATCTGCAAATAAGTCTCAGTGAGTATTTCAAAGAGGGTTTTATCTGTACTGACATACTTTGAGTTGTTATACACAAACTTTATAAATGATAATCAATACACTCAGTTATTCTAATTATAATTGACAAAGCACTGTAGATACTGTTTTAATATACTTATCAGATATTCTATCTGATCATCTGTCTGTTGATGAAAAGCTGTACTTAGATCTTATGAAATCTTCAGTATAGTTATCAGATCAGATCAGAACTCTTCTGCAAAAATTGATTCTCTATCTGAGATAATGTTTATAGACAATTCATGCAATCAGATCATATTGTAGATAAAGATATGAGTTAAATTCTTTAACTTCAAGTTTCTATAAATGAGTATAAAGTGTGTTATCTTGATAAAGTAATTCACTGTCATCAGTACACTGTCAAAGTAGATATTATATATATTCTTACTTTCAGAAAGACTTACAAGAGTATTCATTTCTAGCTGTTCTCAAGATTTTTATAAGATGAGTAGAGAAGTAAGTTCTTCATATAATCTGAACTGCACTACTCACAAATTCTGATAAATAGTATAAGAATTCACTATCTTCTTTATAAGTTCTTGCATCTTCAGTCAGAAGTATTTTCTTATAAGCAACTCATGAGTTCTAGTATCTGTAAAATGACCTGCTAGAGAAGAGTCATAATATCTTTTAATAAGTTCTATACATAGAAACTTATTCACAGATATATAAATTCAGCTCTCTCTTTATAAGAGATTATTTAAGTCTCTTTAATTCTTTACTTCTGCAGAATTGATCTCTGCTATAAGTAGTTTCTGAATATACTGAGTATATTCATTCTTCAGTTACAGTTCAGATAATCTGAATAGAAGATCTTATAAAGACTTATACTCTGTTTTCTCTTATATCAGATCTTTCACAGCACTTCTCAAAGCTTATAAATTCTTCAGATTATAGATACTCTCTTCAAGAATTCTCACAGAGATTCTCAGAGTGTTAACTCTCAGTGTTATAGAGAGTAGTTATACAGACTTCTTCTCTCTCTTCTCTCTCTTCTCTCATAAGAGATTGAGAGACTCTTCAGTCAATCTCTTTATAATACTCAGTTTAAGCATTCTGTGAAGCTTTTCTGTCTTCTCTAGTCTCTCTATATCTGTTATTCTGATCTTCTTAATATAGTCTGATCTGTAAGAGAGTCTGTTCACTGAGTTCTTAGTTCTCTTGATATATTCTATCTTGAATCAGAACTCACTCAGTCTCTGAACTCAGTGAATCTATCACTGTGAGAGTTTCTTGATTGAAGTAAACTATTGTAAGCTGTTATAATCAGTTCTAACAGTAATTACTGTTATAAGACTCTTAAAATAGTAATATCAGTGATGAAAGAACTTCACTATTATAAGAAGCTTCTGATTATAAATATTATAGTTGATCTTCACAGATTGTATCTTTTATAAGAAAAAGATCACTGAAACTCAGTTCTTATTTAACTGTAGTTATAAGACTATTTCTGAAATTATAAAGAAGAAGATATCTATCTTTAATCTGATTAAGAGTAAGATATTAAAGTGAAACAGCATTACTATATCTGTGAATATCTGTTTTAATCTTATAAAGACTCTACAAGCTTCTGAAGTAAGAAAGTTCTCACAGCTCTTTCTTCTTAACAATTTTTTCATTCTCTATTCATGAGATAACTTCTTCTTATTTTCACTCTTCAGCATGTCTGTAAGAGTCAAGAAGATTCTCACAAATATAAAGATAAATTATCTATAGAAATTCATAAAGCTCAGAAAGATCTGAATCTCATGAATACTAGTTAGCTTCAGTTATAATAGAATAGTCTCAATTTATAAAGATTTCATCTGAATATTATCTGCAGTGATTACATATTCTAGAAAATTAATCTGACAGATACTGAAGTTATACTTTATAAGCTTAATATACAGTTCTATCTCATCTAAGATCTTCAATACACTTCATACATGCTCAGTGTGTTCTTTCTTCTTCACAGAGTATATTATCACATCATTCAGATATATTATCATGAAGATATTCAGATATATGTGAAGTATTTTATTAATAAAAGACTGAAATGTCATAGAGATATTAGTCAGATCAAAAGACATCATTAGATATTCAAACAATCTCAATACAGTTCTAAAGACAGTCTTTCATTCATTCTCAGACTGTATTCACAGCTGTGTATATATATTAATTATATTCAGTTGTGTGAATATGACAGCTCTTATAAGACAGTTAATTACACTCTTAATCAGAGATAGAGAATAGTAACTCTTTATTATCTTGAAGTTCAGATTACAGTAGTCTATATACAATCTGAGATCTTTATTCTTCTTCTTCATAAATATTACAGAGGCTCTCACAGAGATCTGTAAAGATTAGATAAAGTCATTCTTCAGATTCTTCTTTATATAGATCTGCAAGACCTCTGTCTCATAATAAAAGAGCTTATAAATTAGTTCTCAGAAGAGTTTCTACTCTTCTATTAAATCTATTATCAGATTCTTCTCACAGTGAGAAGAAAGCTCAGCTGTCTTTACTGAGTTAAATATCTCTGTGAGATCTCAGTATTTCTCTGATATCTGAAGCTCAGTTTTCATGACTGTAAGATTCTCAGATATTCATAAAGTCATTATATAGATAAGCTTGTCTTCTCTAATCAACTCTACAGTATCAACTGATTCTATCTCTGTGAGTAAGTCTATCAATACTGATTAAAAGTATAAACCTGACTCATGAACAGCTATGTGCAGATTGTGTCTTTGAAGTTATATAAGTCTTAAGTACATATTATCTATGATATCTGTGATAATCACAGTTTCTGTAAATCTTCTCCAGATTTCAGAGAGATCTTGTAATTCAAAGATAACTCTTATAAGTCTCTCAACTCTCAGATCTGAGTTCTCACACTCTGCTTATTATAAGAGCAGATTCTCAGTTTCTATTATTCAGCTCATTCACTCTATGAGCTTTAAAGACACTATAGTAGCCTGAGATCCTGAGTTCATTAATACTTTTCATACTTATGAGACAGTAGTACTGCAGCACAGTCTCTTTCTATAAGTAAGTATTTTCATCAGAGAAGTAACAGATTCAGATATCAGTTTTAAGACTCTTAAGAAGACTGTTACTGACTCTGTCTGTGACTTCTTAAATTTCTATTTTAATTTATCTGAACAGTTTATACAGAGATATTCTGATTTAGAACAGATAAAGTAGAGTCTCTTTTTCTTAATCTTTCTATTATACAGTCTATTTATAAGAGCTTGTGAAGCTCTCTCTCTCTACTCAGTAGTTAGATATAAATCTCTCTATGTCTTATTATCTTTTTCTGATAAATCTATTCTCTATTGTTCTAGCTCTTGCAGAACTGATTGATAATCTGCTCTCTGTAGATCTGTGACTCTCACAGTGATCTATAAGTGATGAATGAGAGTCATCAGTTTCTTCAGAGTTAAGAACTTAGAGTCTTACTCAATGAGCTTATTCTACATGTCTTTATTCAGTCTCTTTATAAATATCATTATTCAGGTCTTGTTTCAGAGCCCTGTTTTCACATGTCTTAATTCATATTATAATTTCATAAAGTACTGTGAGTAGTCTTTATCAGATTTCTCACCTCTTTTTCTAATATTAATGATTGCAGCTCAGATGTTCTCTGTTCAGCTTATAAAGTCTCTCAACTTATTCTCTAGATAGATCTTGAGAATAGATTAGTGAAATCTCTTATAATCATTCTCTAGATAATTCAGCCAGTTCTTGACTTCAGTGTAGTAGAGATCTGTTATTATATAGATAACAGCTTCTTCATCTTTCATATCACACAGTCAGACTTGTGAGTCAATTTCAAATACAAACTTATAAAAGCTTTTATAGATTATAGTTTAATAAGTAATCTTAAGTGATCACAGCTGAAGAAAGTTTCTTTTTCATTCATACATATCTCTGAAGATTATGTCTAGAGACTCAGTTCAAGAGTGTTTGTAGATAGTAAGCATTTCTTATAGAAAAATAGCTTAGTCTTATAGAAGATGCTCAAGAATGTTCTTCACTGAGATTAATTCATTTATGAGTTCAGAGAGTTTCTCTGTCATAGATGCAGAGAATAATATCTTATAAGTGATTGATAAGTTCTCTGAGACTTCTTTCACAGAGATTATTCATGATTCAGATAACTGCTTCTGAGTGTCTGTAGTAGAATTTACAGGGATTGAAGTATGCAAGTATCTAGTCCTTTCAGTTATAACAGACAGTTGCTGACTGACTGAGCTTGAAATGTAGGAATAAGTACTTGCAGGTGATTTGTAGTTCGGAAGAACATATGACCGTCGGATAATAACGCGGCCGCTTCTGAACTTGCTTATGAGTGTAAAGGGGCCATAGCAGCCGCTAATTAATTTAGTGTATGATATTACAATATATAAGAAGCCAGCGTACGCCTGTAATCATACACTGGCTTAAGCAATCTTTGAATCACATCTGATAGCATGTCTAAAAACTGGTGAGAAGCACAGGCTCCTTCAGGATGTGATAATTCCATCTATGAAGTGATTTATAGTTATCATGCCAGTGTGATCCTAGAACATCTCAAAAAGATAGTGTATGAAGAGCAGTGAGTGAAAGAGCATTCAATTGATACTGCTTTGCTTGTTGAGGAAAAACTCCACACTCAGATGAATGCCATGTATGTGAACAGATGAGAGGTGAGAAAAGAGATGAGAGTGATAAATCAGATTCAAAGAAGACTGCTCTTCACTCAAAGAAATAAAAGAGGGGGTGACCATCACTAAAGTTGTATGATGATAACAGAAATCATATAATAATATAGTGATATAATGATATAGTGATAGAACAATATACTGATATAATAACACAGTGATATAATGATAGACATCATACAATTAATGAGAAACCACTGAAATGAATACCTTTTCTAGCTGATATGAACAACATTCTTCTCTGCTATCTGAACTGAAAGATATGTAGAACCTCTCAGAGAATTTACTTGAAGCAGTAAGAAAAGCAGCTGAAATCACTGAATCAGAATCAAAGCTTCATACATATACAAGAATTCTAAATGAGATTGAGGCCTTGTGTACACAGTGGCAGGCTGAGGTGAAAGTTAAACAATAATTGACATTCACTGTGAATCAAGCATTCATCATGAAGAGCTTCACTGACACAATTGTCATCATCAATAAGAATAGAGAAAATCAGATCTTAGGCCTGCAGTAGAAGATTGAACAGTTACATAGACAGGTGATTACACTGAATCTGAAGATCTTATCATAATTGTTCATAATCTCTTCAGAAGTGTACACATCATCAGAGACTGCTATGCAGGATGAGAATCTGAGTATGAAATATATTAAGCTGGGAGATCTGCTGAAGTCATCAAGCTTCAATGACAACTGAAAAAATAATGCTGTAATCAGCTGACTAAGTCAGATGCAATCATATTATCAGATCAAATGTGAACTCACAGACAGACAGTCAACAGAATTTTAACAAGTCTTAAGATCTACTGCATTTCTATGCAGAAAAGTGAAGTCATTATGAATAACTGATAAAAAGATGAATCTCACAGACTCAGAGCAATATTCATTCTCACAAATATGAAATGAGTTTTTCAAATGAATCTTACACAACTTTGAGAAAGTGAATACATGAGACAAGTATTACAAACACTTCACTGAGTGTAGATAAGTAAGTAATCTTATATCATACTTCACACACTTCAGCTTACACTATCTCACATTGAATGAAGAGCTTTCAACATCTTTCTGTTTACAGATCTTCATTCATAATCTTACACCTGAGTTGAGAGTGAAATGAAAATGCTTAACCTCACAGTCAGGTACAGTGAAGAAAGTATATAATATTCTCATTATACAGAAACAAGCAAGTCAATTGTGACAGAAAATACTGCAATTGAGTATGCTTCAGTGAAGAACAGATAATCAGACTTCTATAATATAAGTCACATACTTAGATGTGATGAATCTAGATCTGAATGTCATTGCTAAAGCACTGAATTCTCTGAAAAAGAGATTCTCTGAGTGAAAACCTTGATATCACAAGTATCAAGCTTGCTTTAACTGTGAACATCAAAATCATGATGCAAAAGATTGCACTCAGTGTGCACAGTCAAGAGAAGTAAGAGAGTCAAAAAACTAGCAGAATCAGCGAGCTTGAAGACACTCACTGATATTCTATGAAAAGTCTTCAAAGTGAAAGAGATGTCTGTGTTAGATGATTCTCTGAATTCTGTGAATATAAAGAAGAAGCAGGCTCCTGAATGAGATGCAGATGAGAAGAATGAAGTGAACACTCATCTCAATGTCTTGAGACCTGAAATGTTAATGTATAAGAGACACTTGAATAAGAATTGAGAGATAGCTGCAAAAGTGTTAGCAGACACAGAAGCTTCTATACAATATATTAATGATCATATGATTCAAAGATTGAAAGAGATCTGCTGAGTGAAGAATTCCTGACACATAAGATTATCTGATAACTGATATTTGATATCATCTGTAAGAGTAAGAGTTCTCTTGCACTTTGAAGAATGATCTTACTATATTTAAGCATGAGAGCTGCAGAACATGAAATACAACCTTATTCTTGAACTTGATTGATTTCAAAGATTCAATCTGCAGATTCAATGATGTACATGCTATATACAGTTGATCAATAGAAAGAAAACAGTTCATACAATTCTATCAACTGATATGAGAAGAACATTTCACATCCCTGATATAGAAGAGTTAAATCTGCTTATATATTAATAAGCAAAGAGAATGATTTACAAGACCTCATCTGAAAGTATTCTGTATGTTATACAGGATCTGGAAGCAGAGAAAACTAAGATAAAGAATATGCAGAAGAACAAGTATATGAAGAAGCTTCTGAAGAAGCATGAGAAGATCTTCTGAACAGATCTTTCATCAGAATTACTGCTGAAATGAGAATTCATACATGAGATTGACACAGAGGACATAAAACCAGTCAATCAGAATGTGTACTCTCTGTCACAAATGCACCTTGAAGAACAGAAGCATCAGATCACAGACCTTCTAGAATGTGATCTCATACAACTCTCATCAAGTACATGAGGCTTTTCAGTTCTATTTGTGAAAAAGACAGATGAGAAGTAATGAATGTGTATCAATTATTGAGCACTCAATAAGCTTATGATCAAGAATGAATATTCACTGTCACAGATTCAATAACAGTTGAATATGATTGAAAATACCTGATATCTATTAAAGATTAATCTTCTCTCAGAATACTGACAGATCTGTGTAGATGAACTGTCAGTTCTGTGAACTGCATTTAATATGCAATGAGGGAAGTTTGAATTTCTGACAATGTTATTCAGTCTGATAAATGTGCCTGTCATCTTTTAAATAATGATGAATATGATTCTTCATAAACAGAATGAAATCTCATGCCTTGTATATCTTGATAATATTCTAGTCTTTTCAAACTCATATAATAAACATCTGAAGCATCTTGATAAAGTGCTTATAACTCTAGCAGAGTATAAGCTCTATATTAAATCAATCAAGTGTGTGTTTGAAATAAAAGAGTTGAAGTTCATAGAACATGTAGTGAGTGATGACTGTATACATCTCATTCTGGAGAAATTGAATGTTATAGTGAATTGACTGTGACTGAGAAACATATATTATGTACAGCAGTTTCTTGAGTTGATCTTATATTATCACAGATTTATCAAGGATTTCATATGAATATCTGCATCACTCTCAGATCTCTTAAGAGAAATGAATGTAAATCTGTGAAAGAAGAAGTTTTATTCAATTATCTGAAATACTGTGTGTGAAAAGGCTTTTCTCACACTGAGAGAATGTATAATAACATTCTCAGTGCTTATTCAATCAGATCATGATAAATCTTTCTACATCAAGACAGACACATCTGAATGAGCTATCAGAGATGCTCTTCTACAGATGAGTAAGAACAGCAAGCTGCACTCAGTGATGTATAATGATAGAAAACTATCAGACACTGAGCTCAATTACTCAGTGTATGAAAAGAAATTGCTAGCAATCAAGTATATACTAGTGTTGTGAGATAGATATATTGACAATGAGTATATGATAACAGTGATCACAGATCATAAAAGCCTTGTCTATCTACAATTAATGATAAAATCTTTCAAACACTTAGCATGTTAAATCTCAGAGTTTCAAGTGTACAATCTTCATATCAAATACTGAAAGAGATCAGATGCTGTGATATCTGACATAATCAGTTACAGACCTGATTTCATGAGTGAGAATTCTGTGAACCAGGTATAAGAGATGTTCATGTTAAACACACTGAGAAAATGCAAGGAATCAGAATAAGTGAATATCATGATCTCTTACTTGAAGAATGACAAGATGTCAGATGATAAGTGTCTTATAAGAGTAGTAGAAGAGATGTCTTTAAACTTCAAGCTGAGAAAATTGAAAAATAATATTATGCTTTATCATAATCTAGAATATGCAGAAGCTCTCTATCTAGAATCTTTATTTAGACACAACTTGATAACTCACATACACAAAGAATTCAGTCACTTAGAAAGCCCTGAACTCATGAGTGTACTTAAATCAAGAGCATACTGACTAAGCATGGTCAAGGACATTCAGATGTATGCTCATGAATGCCTGAATTATCAGGTTGTAAAAGAATCTAAGAAAGAGTTAGAACATAAGAAAGTGCAACATCAGATGAAGTATATAATACAATTATTCAAATAATGAGGAATGAATCTCATAGATATATTACTGTGAATGTCAAATGAAAATTGATGAATAATCACTGCTATTGATTATGCTACTGACTGGCCAGTTACAAGAGCAGTTTCAGAGGTGACAGAGAAGGTGATGATGAAGTTTCTACATGATGAGATCTATGTTAACTATAAAATGCTGCATAAGATTCTAACTGATAACAGTGTGAACCTTGTAGAAGAAGTAATGAGGCATTTTATAAGTCAGTTACAGACAAGATATTATAGAACAATATCATATCATCTGCAGACAAACAGAAAGATGAAACACTTGAATGAAATCTTGAGTAACATGCTGATGAAATATCTAGTGCGCAAGCCTACAAGACTATGAAATGAATATCTCAGGCAGGTGCTACTGATCACACAGATTCAACAGCATGCAGTCTCCAAGTGTTCACTATTCTATCTGTTGTATGAATTGCATCCGCGCATTCCAGAGAATGCTTTGAGAAAGATGAGGAAGAGAATAACAGTTGTGAACACAGTAGTAGCAGTTGCAGATACAACAGTCACAGATATGAAATCAAGATTGAAAGAGATCAGCCACACACATACAAAAGCTAATGAGTTACTTCTGAACTGAGCAATTCAATTGAAAAGAATATGAGACTCACTAGTTAAGAAATTAAGTCTCAAGATAAGAACATGAGTTCTTGTACACAATGAAGATTCTGAGAAGTTTCAATCTAGATGATTTAAGCTATATAAAATACTCAAATCACATTCTCTGAGAATATACACATTGAAAGAATCAGAGGGACAGATCTTATGCAACTTAATAAATAATTCACAACTTATAAAAGTAAATGTATAAGACTTGAGTGAATTATAATCATTCACAGCACTATTATCAGTATTGAAAAAGAAGAGACTTATAATTGAAAAGTCTTATGAGGTAAGAGAAATCATAGACACTTATAAATCAGATAATCTCACTTATTTCAATCTTTTCATAATTATAAGAAAAGAATGAAAAGTAATGAAGAAATCAGATGAACATCACACTTTAATAAGTAATGAAACTGTAGTCAGTTATACAATAACACACTGCAGACAGTGAGTGCAACATGATAAAGAGCAGTCTCAAAGCAGCAGACTTATATATGAGTCAGATCACAGAAGAAAAAGAAATTCAGAGTTGAATTCAACTGTTTACACCAGTTTAATTATAGAGACTACAGAGGATGAATTATCTGAAACATCTGCAGATACATGAGACTAAGTCATCTCAATCTCTGAGAATACTCAGAGATCAGATGAGATTAGTTTTAATGAGCTATTCACTGTAGTGATCTGAGCAGGCAAAGAGAGACAGTATAATGTATAAGACAGAATTATAAAAGATGAAAGCTACTGAATCTAGTCACTGAACACTGTATCATATAGAGATCATGTAAGAGTAGTGACTAGCAGATAAAGAAAAAGTGTAAGAAAAGAAAAGAGATAATGAATTGATTATCAACTGTAAGAATCAGCTGTAAAAGACAAATGTTATTATACACACTTCATTCATTTTCATACATTACATGTTTAATCTATTTTCAACATCATATCACCTGAAAAACATCAAAAATAAAGAAAATCTCTAAACTCAAGATCTGTAAGAGATTTGAGAGCTGCAAGTCACTCTTGTAACAACACTGTGCATGTTTCTGATTTCTCTATCACTCTGTATACAACATTAATATCATTTATCACAAGATTGACTGAAATGCCAATATAGAAATGTGTACACATATATATAGAGAAATTGAAGGAGAGCATGAAACCTGCAGAACCAGGAGCCAGGGCAGGGAAGATGAAGACAGAAGAAATAGAAGAAGAAGACACAGAACTGAATGAATAATGACAGAAGTCACTCAGTGCTGAATACTTATGACTCAGTATGTATACAACCTTCTCTGCAGAGAAGAGAGAGAAAGCAACAGAAGAAGCTTGAGAGTGAAAGAAGATAGTTTCAGTGATGTTATTATCTTTGATTAGAATAATCTCTAATGCTGAAGCAACTAAGAATCATTATTAGTATATAAAAATTGTAAAATCAGAGATGAGAACAGTTACTGAATGAACATCTGCTGATCTTAGAGTTGTATATACAATTACAACACACATGAGGCTTCTTAGAAAGAGAGAGAGAGACACAGAGAAATGCAGAAAGCAGAATGCAGTATATGAACAACTTATTTCTATGATGACATCTCAGACAAGGTGTATAAGTCTCACATCTATGAGTGTAAAAGAGTATGATATCTGTATTCCTGTTTCTGAAAACACAGATATTCTTCATCTGCATCACAAAGTCAGACAACAAACATCAAAGAATAGACTGATACAGATCAATCATTTCAAAGATATTTATCAGAGCAGATGTATCTGCAATATTGAATTTAACAGTTATGAAAAGTTTCTTAGTATCTGTGAATGTCATGACTTCATACACAGTAAAACTTATAACAATTTTCTCTAAGAATAGAAAAAGAGTTACTTCTGAACTGAGTAATTCAATTGAAAAGATGAAAAGAAAAAGACTTACAATCTTAACACTGTTGAGAAGAGAGATGATTCTCTGATATGAATAAATAATTGTCTTATTATAAATATTTAAAATGAACATAATAATCAGTGTCTGTAATCAAGCTCTAGATAGTCATGTTATACACAGTCTTCATACAATAAATTGTTCTGAGAGTTGACAAGAAGAGTGAGAGTGTATATGCTGAGAAACATGATTCATTAAGTCTATATAATATCTTCTTAAAACAGAGAGAGCTGATAATGAAAGCAGAGACAGCAAAATCAGAAGTAGCAGAAGTGAGAGTCATGAGAACAGAGATAGCAGAAGCAGAAGAACCAGACACAGGAATAGATGTAGAAGATTGAGAGAAAGTGACAGAGAAAGAAACAGAGAGAGCAGAGAGAGATGCAGAAGACTCAGTCATATATAACATAGACAATTTCTTTATTATCATATTCTTCAAGTTCTTGATCAATAATTCAACATTGAGTTCACTATTATCAGCAGACACAGATCTGTCAACATATAAAGATTCTATATGAATAAAAACAAATATATCAGCATCTGTGTTTATGCAAAATTGTGTCAGAAAACACAATCAGAAACTCACTGAGAAGAAAACAGTTGAGAATATATAAGAAGATGAAGAAGATGTGTCATTCATGATAGTACATTCTGATAATTGTTAGAAGATAAACAAGTTCTGATCATATTTCATAATACATTACACTTACTGCTAACAAACTGCTCAGTATGAGCACTATAAGAATGCTTATTATAAGAATGAGAGATCATCATCAGAAACATGTACAATGTGATAGATGAACAGATGAAAAGAGTTAAATAGAAGAAGAAATAGAAATCTTGAATGAGATAGTGATATTCAATGATGATGATGATAAAGAAGATGATTGAAGAATGAGAAAAGTTAGTGAATGAGAAGTATAATATAGTGAAAGTTTCTTTGTGAGAGTGTACATAGAATACTAGTCAAATCAGAGATAGATCATATGATTGTAAACACTAGTGACACACTAATCCGCATGAAGCTAGGGCGGATGTCATGATTATATAAGCATGACTGAATCTGGTGAGAAAGAATGTGATTTGAAAGAATATATAACTGTCAGATAATAATGCGGCTGCTTCTGAACTTGCTTATGAGTGTAAAGAGGCTATAGCAGCCGCTAATTAATTTAGTATATGATATTACAATATATAAGAAGCCGGCATATGCCTGTAATTATACGCTGGCTTAAGCAATCTTTGAATCACAGATTATTCAGGTCTTTGCAGCTTGATGTAATATGTACTATTATTATTATTATTATTATTCTTCAATTATAGATATATGCAGTCAGAGACTATAATATCTACCTGAGAACCTTTAGTTCTCAGAGTTTTTCCTATATCTATAGAGTTAACTATTATACACTTATTAATTTCAGATATGCAAAATCAGAAAATTTCAGCTCAGAATATAAAAACTGTTTACAAATTACAGTATTTCAACACCTATTAATACTTTGAAACCATTTGAAAATATCATGACAAAGGAAAAGAGAACATAGTCCTAAAGATAGACACATTAAATAGATAGATAGAAAAGAACAGAAAGAAACAAGTACAGTAAAGAAAGACTATAACAAATAAAATTATTAAAAGATAGTGTATAGCTGTTTTAACAGACTATATCTAATCAACTACGGGCGCTAGCCACCCGCAGGATGCACCTTAAGCTAATTACATTTAACCCCCTATAATTAACCGATCACCGCGTCCGTCCTCTCGGGCCAGCCACTAATTTCCAGGGGTGTTAGTTAGTGGCTGCCACTGCCCACTTGATGATGTACACACCAAGCTTCCGGTTGCTGATCTCGGCCTCATTAGATGCCCATAGACCTATCAATCAGCTGTTGTGGCCTCACCCTGTGTTAGGGACTAATTATAGGCTTGATGACTGCAGTCCTCTCTGCCAGTATTAGGGCTTGGCAGGGAGCTTGCAGGCTCTAGCCTATCAGGGTGCCCTGCCTAGGGCCTAGATGCGCGTCTAGGCCTGCTAGTCAGATGGTTTTCAAAATCATTCCCTGTATTTGAGGGGGAGCTAGGCTCTGATGACAGCCCTAGTTAGGGACTTGCTTAAGTAGTGTATAATCACTACATTAGGCTTGCCTCTATATTGTTAGAACCTTGACGGGTGCACAGTAGAATAGTGGGACATTGGCATCCCATGCCAGCCCTGGTGGGTGTTCGCAGGATCTCGCTTAACTAGTGGCTTGGCTTGCAGTAGGGAGTTCTACCCCGCACCAAGCCTTACTAATTAGGCTCAGCCCCTATTACATGGGGGCTTTCATGGGTAAGAAGTGGCAGGTGCCAGCGGTGGGATTCGAACCCACACACCCCTAATGTGTGCGGCCTTGGTTACCAGTCTTACCAACTGGGCCACGCTGGCTATGTACTATTAACTACTAGAAGTATTCATGATAGGAAGATAAAATGTAGAAGTTAAATATATAATAGTATTCAAGCTGAGTTATGAATAGTATTCACAAACTCCAGTCTATATAGTTGTGTGTAGCCAAGGGCTGCTAAGCCTATTGATTACACAAGAGATAGAAATAGAGATAAAGAATCTGTGAGGAGCGGGATTTCTTTCTATCTCTTACATAATTAATAGAGTTAGCAGCCCTTGACTACACATAACTATATAGACTGAAGTTTATGAATACTATTTATAACTTAGCTTGAATGCTATTATACATTTAATCTCTACATTTTATCTTTCTATCATGAATACTTCTAGTAGTTAATAGTACATATCACGCGGAACAAACCGCTTCACCACGAACTCGCTCGATTTTTTGAATAAGAACCCGCCGATAGATCCATTGAAAAGCCCTCAATCATACAAGCATTTTGACCCCATCGCTGACCGCATACCCCGTGTGGTGGTGAAGTTATTCAGCCAAATGTGAACCAGATGTTGTTCAGAACTCCTGCGTGGGATTATCCCTCATTCTCCCCTATCACACCACAACCCCGGGCCAAATTGCCATACAAATTGTAAGATGAAGAGACCTAGTCATATGCATCAATCTTCTCAATTTTGAAAGATTCTCAATCTGTAGTTGTGAAGATATCTGAGAAGCAATCTTTATGAAAACCCTGTTCATCTTTGATGTTTCAAAACATTAACACCAAGTCTCACCCTTATACCGCCCTTCCTAATCTGGCCCATCTCTGGCAGAAAAATACAAAAAGATATCTCAGTGATAATATCAAGCACATAATTAACAGTCACTTCTGAAGTGCAATCTCTGCAGTCTGTCTTCAGTGTATCTAGACATCAACACCAAGTCTCACCCTCATATCACCTCTCTCAATCTGGCTCATCTCTGACAGAAAAGTATAAAAAGATACCTTAGTAACTGTACTTGATACATAATCAACAGACATGATAACTATAAAATCAGTATATCTCAAGGTCTGACTGAGCCTTTGATCCCTGTATAGTGAGATATATTAAATCTAGTTTTAATATCTTAATATTCAATAGATTCTGCAAGAGATTGAGAACAGTAATACTAGATTTCTATTGAATTTGAGAATTAACTCTATATTAATATAATTATTGACAAAGTCTTCTATTTTGAGATATAAATAATCAGTTTCTCTACATCTCACTGACAATATTTACATTATTATATAGAAACAGACTTATATTCTCTATAATATCAAGACTCTGAAGAGAGAAAGTCTTGATAGAAGATATACAGTAGTATATATCTTAGCAGTTTCTATCTCATTCTTCAGCAGCAGTTAATACAAAAAAAAGATTTTAGAAATAGTTTTTTACTTCTCTTAAAAAAGTAAGGTGTTTTTCTCTGAGTTTTATACAATATTCTTACAAAGAATTAAAAACAGAGTTATTTTCTGTTATAATTTCATATTCTTTTAAGTAAGAATTACTTTTTCAGTGACTGAAGAGCTTTCATTAGTACTTAATTCTTTTTTACACTCTTTATTAACTGGTTTGAGTTGCACACTTGTTGTGTGAGAAGAATTGAATAATTTAGAATAAAATTGAATAGTTTTAATCAATTTCTCTGCAAAAAATTAATTTATTTTTTATCAGTTTTTCTCTTAAAAACTGTTATATTATCTGATTTACTATCAATTGATATCATACTTTTCCTCACTATATCTCAAGAAAGAGATTGTAAAGATTTTATTAATTTATCTTAAAAATCAATTTTAGTTTATTAGATTCTCTTCAAAAATCTAACCTAGTTACTGAACTAGTGTGAAAAAAATCAGGTGTTTTATACACAAAAGTCTGTTATTCTTCTTTTGAAATAGTCTGATCAACTTTTCAATTGAAAACAGACTTAGAAATCTCTTAATTGAAACAGTCTGATTAACTTTTCAATTCAAAAAGAGTTTAATAAATATCTCAATTGAATTAGTCTGATCAACTTTTCATTGAGTAAGAAAAATGAGTTTGAAAGTACACTCAGTTGATGTGGAAAAGAATGCTTTCTCAAATACTATTTCTGAGATTGAAATTCTGAAGAGAAGAAAGAAAGAAGAAATAGAGAAATAACAAGTTCTTGAAATACAGGAACTTGAAAAAGCAAGTAAAATTCTTGAAAAGCAGTGTCTGAGTGAGATGAATGAAGAAGTTCTGTTAATTCTTCATACTCAGGCTAGACAACTACAGAAAGTGATCAAGTTCAAACTTGGAATTTCAAACACAGTTCAAAAAACTTTGAAAATTTCTAATATAATCACTGACTATTCAGTTTGCTCTTCTTTCTTTTCTACTTCTTCTTCTTCTTCTTCTTTAAATCAGAAGAAAATATATGCTCAAGTAGCTGAATCTGCTGTCTCTAAACCTGCTGTCTCTAAATCTGCTATCTCAAAACCTGCTTAAAATTCTGAGAAAACTGAGAAGAATACTGCTCATACTTCTAGTGATAGAAGAGTGAAGAAAAAAATGTAAAAAGAGAAAAATCTTCAAATCTCCAGAAATAGAAGACTTATTCTCAAAGTCTCAAATCAGAACATATTGCAGAGAAATAAGCTAAATTCAAATCTCATTTTCAGAATTAGAAATGAAATTAATCAGCAGTTCTTTTCTCAGTTAATGACTGATATTAAAGTTCAAAAATCAGTTATAGCTTCAATTGAGTTATTCTTCTTTGAAAACTCCATCATTCTGATCACAATGTCTGAATTCAGTGCAGAATTCCTTATTCAGAATGAGAATCTCTGAAAATCAGCAGTAGAATCTTTGTTAAACACAATAATTCTATCTGAGAGAGATGAAAAGTGAGATAAATTCATTCTTCATGATATTTCAGTTGAAATTTTTGACTGTGAAGAAGAAATGCTACTTCTCAAAAATGAATTAGAAGAATACAACTTCATTCAACTGAGAAAAGAGCCTGTATGACTAAATTCAATTGAGTTCAGATAAAGCAGAAGAAATGTCTCTGTTCTAGTATATATAAAGACACTTGAACAGTCAAAGATCTCTGAAGTAAGAGTAGCAGGTTTGAAAATGAGAGTTCATGAATACAAAGACTCAAGAATGAATCTCAAAGCTCAAACACAGTGTTCAAACTGTCAAAGATATGAATACTTTGCAATCTCCTGTTTCAGAGACTCAAAATGTGCATTCTGTGTCAGAGATCATAAAACTAGTGAGTATAAATGTGAAATATGCTCAAAAAGAGATGAAATATATTAACATACTCTGCTTAAATGCTCTAATTGCAAAGAAAAACATGCATCTAGCTCAAAAGAATGTATGTTTGCTTCAAGAACTCAAAAGAACTGGAGAAAAGATGAAGTTCAAAGTAAATCTAGAACTGAAGAGAATAGTCAAGCCAGTAAACTCACAACTGCAAGCTTAAAAAGAAGAAACTCTCAACTATCTAGATCTTCAAACTTCAATTCTTCAGCTAAATATAAACAGAATTTGAATTCTCAAACTTCTGTTAAGATTAGAGAATTGAGAAATGACTCTGATGATAAACTAGATATAATGCAAGCAGTTGAGATTTCTACTTTTCAGAACAGTTATAATCTACTATCTGATAATAGTGATTAGATTCTACTCTACTCTCTTTTAGTATGAATATACAATAAAAACAACAAAAAAAGTTTAAAAACTCTTCAAAAATCACATTTATTCAAAATAATGTGAATAGAAACTTAAATTGTATTTATTCTTGTCTTCAAATTGTATTTGAATAAAAAGTTGATTTTATACTGCTTCAGAAGCTGAATTTTGATGCTGAGCAAAAATATGTCATTTCTCATTCAAGCTACTACTGCTTTTTACCTCAAAAGTCTGAGATAAAGTCAAGAGTAGTGATCTATGAAAGAAAGAGATCAAGATATTAATTTAATCTGAGATTTGATATCATGTCTGACCCTGATATTCTGGTGAATGATATTATAGATAAAGAGAATGAGTTTGACACTATACAGCTCATAAATATCTATAATGAAAAGTCATTGAAGTAAAATAATAACATCTGAACAATTAATAGAGAATTTCTGAATATAACTTTATCAAGAAACTCTATAATTGTAGGAGATTTCAATGCACATCATCTCTGATGAAATTCAGAATGCAAAAGAGCAGTAAGAGCTGATAATCTGATTGAATGAATCTTTGAGCATTCAATGAATTTAGTTAACAAGTCTGATCAATAAACATTCTTTAGAAAAGACATGAAACAGAAATCTATTATAGATCTAATCTTCATGTCACAAAATCTAATAGAAAAAAGACTTGTAAACTGGTTTATTAATTCAAATAAGACATCAGAATCAGATCATGAGATTATTCAATTTAATATTGAACTGAGTGAGAAACAAATGAGTGAAAATCCTCTTCTCTCTAATCAGTTTAACTTTGAAAAGGCTGACTGAAAGGCAGTTGAAGAAAGTATAAAACTGTTAAAATCTGAAAGACAGAGTGAGCTGTATTGAAATCCTGGTCAAGATATCTCAAATGAAATGCTTAAGAATAGAGTGAAGCTCATTACATCTATTATTCTAGTAAGTGTTAAAGATAATATTTTAAAGAGAAAGTCTTCTGAGTATTTAAAATCTTGATGAAATGAGAATATCACATCTAAAAGAAAACAATTGACTACTGCTAGAAGAGATTGAAAGAATGATACAATTTCTGATAAAGAGTTTAAAGCTGTCAGAAATGAATATTTTTCAGATATTAAAAAAGCTAAAACAGACTGCTGAAATAAATTTCTTGAAGAAGCATAAGAAAAAGAAGTTTTTAAAGCTTTTAACTATACTAAAACAAGAAGTGTAGCAAAACTTCCAACCTTAGAATATGAGTTTCAGAATGAATCATATACAGCAAACTCTTTTGAGAAAAAATATCAAGCTTTTATAAGAACTCTCTTTCAAAACTCATCAGATTCAGATTCAGAGGAAGAGAATATATCATGTCTCAACTATATTGATGAAAATGACTGGGAATGGCCTGATCTTACTCAAGATGAACTAGAGTCAGCTATCTTCTCAAGTTCAGTTAAGACTGCTGCAGGGCCTGATTCAATTAATCACTTAATTATTTAAAATACATACCTCTACTTAAAGAATGAATATTTTGAGCTCTTTTTCAATCTCTTGAAAAATGAATATCATTCTGAATGCTGAAGAGAAGTCACTGAAGTGATTCTTATAAAATCTAATAGAAAAACTTCAATTCCTAAGTCATATAGAGTAATATCTCTATTGAACTGTCTAGAAAAGGTTTTAGAAAAGATAATAACTACTCAACTATCTTTTATAAGCTCTATAAGTGATTCTCTTTTATTCAGTGAACAAATGAGAGATAGAAAACAGTGTTCTGCAATTGACACTGTTCTCTCAGTTGTTCATGATATTTAAATAGCAAAGTATGAGAGTCTGGTCTCAACTGCAGTTTTTATTGATATAAAAGAAGCATTTGATCATGTTTCAAAGTCAAAGTTAATTCAGACATTGAAGATATTAAAACTGTCACTTTCTTTAATAAAATGAGTTAAATGTTTTATATCTAAAAGAATTATACAACTCTTCTTTGATGAAATGAAACAAGACAAGACTGAGATAAAAATAGAAGTATCACAAGAATCTTCAATCTCACTCATTTTATTTGCAATATACACTGCATATCTATTCAAAAATAGAAATATGAGAATAGTGTGATCTCTGAGTTATATGAATGATATTAGTCTAGTCTACAGCTCAAAAACTATCAAAGAGAATTTGAAAGTGATTGAAGAAGCTGCAAAGGAAATCTTTGTTAGAGCAGATATCAATTAAATTCAATTTGATATGAATAAAACTGAGTTAATTCATTTCTTTTCTAGATTCAATGAGAAAGAACTATCTCTAACTCTTTTAAATAGAGAGATTAAACTCAGTGTAAATGTCAAATGATTAAGAGTATGATTAAACTCCAAGTTGAATTTTAAATATCATATTCAACAAAGAACTGTCAAGGCAGAAAGATTATTGAACAACATAATCAGACTATTAAATACAGAGAGAGGTCTATTCTTCCAGACTATGAGACAGTTATATATAGTCTGTATTACATCAGTAGCTGATTATGAAGTTCAAGTTTGATGAAATAATCAAGAGAATTTCACTGAACTCTTTCAAAGTCTGTAAAACAGAGTCTTGAGAAGAATTCTGAGAGCATTCAAATTATCTTCTATTAAAGCAATGAAAATTGAAGCTTCAATTTCTTCTCCTACTATTAGATTTGAAAAGGCCTGTATGAACTATGCTCTAAGAGTTGTAAAGATGAGCTTAAATCATATAATCAGAGAAAGAGTCTCTTCTTCATTTTCATCAATTAACTCTGAAAATGAACTGAATTGAAATAGATTTCTTAATTGAAATGAAAATAATTCTTCAAAGAAAATGTCTTCTCAACTGTACAGACTATGCTCTCTGATTAAAAACCAATTCTCTTCTCTAAATGTTGAAAAAGTTGATTATGAGAAGTTATCTCTCTGAAGAGAAAAGCTTGAATCTCTTATAGACTTATAAATAAGTGAACTATCAAAAGAGAAAGAATATGAACAGCATTTGAAGAGAATCTCTACAATCAATATAAAAGACTCTATTCTGATTTATTCAGATAGCTCAAAAAATGAGAATTTGAATAGATTAGGCGCAGGCATTGCTTATACTGAAGATAATATTAATTTTATCTCAGATTTCTGAAATCTAGACTGTGAATCTGAAGTCTTTGATGCTGAACTATTTGTAATAGTGAAAGCTTTCAAACTCATTGAAATAAAATCTCATAAAAGAGGAAATTGTTTAAAAGAGGTATGAATATTCTCTGATAGTCAAGCTGCTTTAAAAAGACTTAGAAATAGTCAGATTCATAATGATCAAATGAATCTTGAACTGATCTTAAACTCTGTTTTAAAAATTCAAAAGAGAAGAATATCAAAGTTGATAATTCATCTGCACTGAGTTCCTGCTCATATGAATATTCATGATAATGAATTGACTGATTCAGCTGTAAAAAAGAGTGCAGAATTAAGCAGATCTATTCAAAAAATTATGTCCTGATCTTTTATAAAGAGAAAAATAAAAGAATCTTGTTTAGACAAGTGAAATGAAAGCTGGCAGAAACAAAAGAAGAGTATACATTATTCAAGATTTGAAACAAAACCCAAGTGAAAATCTTGTTCAATTAAATGTAAAAAGAAAATATTCTCATCTATAATACAGCTGAAACTAGGACATGGCTATTTCAAATCTTATATACAAAGATTTGATGATAGATTTGACTCAATAGAATGCTCATTCTGCAATACAAATGAGAATTCTGAGTATATTGTAATACACTGTGCATTATACAATAGTCTCAGAGTCAGATTGAAAGAGAAGTATGATCTAAATTAATTAAATATGAGATTCTTATTCTCAACTGAGACAGGAATTAAATACTTAATAGACTTTCTATCAGAAACTCAAGCAGCTACAAGAAAATGGCTAAATTCAGAATTATCTGAATATGAAGAGGAGGAAATCAACCAGATATAGTCTGTTAAAACAGCTATATACTATCTTTTAATAATTTGTTTTGTTACAGTCTTTCTTTACTTTATCTTTTCCTTTCAATTTCTTTCTATCTATCTATTTAATGTGTCTATCTTTAAGACTGTATTCTCTTTTCCTTTGTCATGATATTGTCAAATGATTTCAAAGTATCAGAAGATGTTAAAACACTGCAATTTGTAAATGATTTTTGTATTCTGAGCTGGAATTTTCTGATTTTGCATATCTGAAATTGATGAATGTATAATAGTTAACTTTACAGATATAGGAAAAACCCTGGGAACTAAAAGTTCTCAGGTAGATGTCATAGTCTCTAACTGCATACATCTATAATTGAAGAATAATAATAATAATAATAAGAACATATCACGCCAAGCTGCAAACACCTGAATAATTACCTGCAAGTACTGATTCTTACTAGACTGATCACTGAGATCATGCATTTCATGTTTGATTTCATTTGGTCTGATCTCATACATTTCTTGGCATGAATCCCGCTGGGACTAGCTATTAAAAAAACATGCAAAGTAACTATATATCAGATTCTAAAATGAAATCATGACTTGAAAAAAATGAGAAAGTGATCTCATTTGATTTCATTTAGTCTCATTCTTAGCATACAGTTACTATTTTTAGACATTTTAAGGTTTTTTTTAGACTATTTTTAATTTTTTAAAAAGTGACACTTTTTGATAATGCTTAAATGAGATTTAAAGTCATTTAAAGCAATAAAAATAATTTAAATTGAGAAGTGAAAATCATGATTTCATTTGAAAAATGTGATAAGAGTAGACAGTAAGTCTCACTGGGACAGTATGAGACTACTATCTAATGTTAAAACTGTGTAATGAGATCAGTTGAATTAGTAATGAGACTATCAAAAAATCTGGTTCTGATGTCAGACACGGTCACACGGTCAGTCTAATTCTTACACAGTAATACTTCTGATAAATATATACTGAACTAAGTATACAAATAATACAGATGATATCATATATAAGAGATTGAAAAAGAAGATAGTAAAGAGTCTTACACAGTAGTAATAAGATCAGAAAAAGTTCTGAGAATGATTTGAGATCAAGATAAAGAGAGAGAGAGAGAAGAAGAGTATTACTATAAATATATAACAGTAGAAGAAGATTTAGAGAATATTAAAGTAAAAGATAAAGAAGTCAAAACTGATAAGTTTTTTATTAAAAGATAATAAATTTTAATAACACTTCTGTTTTCTAATTAATTGGCAGAAGCTGACAGAGAAGAAGAAAATTAAGACCTTATTCAGATCTTAAATATACTTTATACTTTAGAATATTGAGAAGATATCTCTGCTCTCTGAGTATATCAATCTACTTATCACTGAGATAAAACCTGAGACAGTAGATCAGAAAATGTGAGATTTTAAGATACAGATTAATCTGACTGAGAGAAAACAGCAGAAACTCTTCTCTAAGAAGATAGTAAAGAGAGATTTTGAGATGATTATTATCTCAGATAAGAAGAAGAAGAAGAAGAATTAGAATAAGAAGTGAATAATAAAGAAGAATAAGAAGAATAAGAAAGAGAAGAAAGATAATAAGTAGAAAAAGGTTTTTTCTTTTCTATATTAGTTACTTATAGACTTATAACTATTAAGTAATAACTAGAATTAATTTTCAGTTTTTAAAAATTATTATACAAGTTGTAATTAATATCAGAAATAATATATATATATATATATTTAACTATCATGATTCATAAATTACTATAATATATAAGTATTAACATTTTTTCAACATTGATATTTATAATATTAATATATTTTTAATAATATTATCTAATAATATAATTTAATAATACTCTCTTTAATAATATTAATATATTTCAAGAAATATAATAGAGATTAATCAAGATTATTTATTTACTTTTATATATTAATAATATTCAATCTGATTTAGTACTAAAATTATAACTAAGTTAAGAAAAAAGATTATTTTCTCTTATAATAATTAGACTGACTGTGTGACTGTGTCTGAGATCAGAATCAGATTTTTTGATAGTTCTATTATCAATTCAACCAATCTCATTACACAGTTTTAACATTAGATAGTAGTCTCATACTGTCTCAGTGAGACTTACTGTCTACTCTTATCACATTTTTCAAATGAGATCATGATTTTCACTTCTCAATTTAAATTATTTTTATTGCTTTAAATGACTTTAAATCTCATTTAAGTGTTATCAAAAGGCATTACTTTTTAAAAAATTAAAAATAGTCTAAAAAAAACCTTAAAATGTCTAAAAATAGTAACTTTATGTCAAGAATGAGACTAAATGAAATCAAATGAGATTACTTTCTCACTTTTTTCAAGTCATGATTTCATTTTAAGATCTCATATATAGTCACTTTATATGCTTTTTAATGACTAGTCTCAGCAGAATTCATATCAAGAAATGTATGAGATCAGGTTAAATAAAATCAAATATGAAATTCATAATTCCAGCGGTCAGTCTATATAGAACTATAATACTAACTTTAAAACAGAACTTATATATATTAATTATAACTAAAAATCAGATAAAACTATATACTTATAAAATTAAATTTAATTACTATCTTCAAGACAATTTGATGAATTTATATATTAAATTAATTCTAGAGTTATAAAAAATTATTGAGAGTATATATTTAACTATTATACTAATAATATATAATATTCTAACAATTTTATTAACAGAGATAAAAATAAAGTGAAAGTTCAACTCAAACTAAGATCTTTATCACTATTATCAGAGATAATTATAAGAAGAAATAATTAAGAAACTTATAATTATAAAATATAAAATTATTAGATGGTTTAATATCTCTGATCACAGTATATTAGAGAAGTATAGTTTTTATAAAAAAGTAAAGAATAAACTTATATAAGAATATATTTAATTGTTTTATAAGTATTATTAATAATTATTATCAAATTCTGATTATATAAGTAATCACTGAATAAACTGAATAAGACTGAATTTAATCTTCAGTCTCAGTCTTATTCTGATTTTAATAGAATGATTATCTTTTACTGTTTATTCTGAGAAATTACTTTTATTTCACTATTCTTAAATTAAATCTGATTATTTTTCACATTATTTCTGAAAGAAATGATTCATTTTTAGGTTTTTTTAATACTTGATTCTGATGAGACTCACATCAAGAAATGTATGAAATCAGATTAAATGTGATTAAATATGAAATTTATAGTTTCACTGATCAGTCTAATAGTGATATTAATTAAAAACATCACTGAGTATTAATTTAAAGAAGAACTGAATCTTTGCAGAAAGAGATAGATTAGTTATATCACACTTATATATGAAAAAGTGTTTTATTATATTGCAGCAGCAGCAGTTGCAGTAATTGAGGCCCGGTGACGTAGTGGTTAACTACGCTACTATGAAGCCTCAATTAGCGGCCTTCCCCCCGGGGAATGAATGTCAAGAGAGAGCAGGTTTGAACTCTGCAAGAGTCATCTTAATCACAGCTTTTACTGTTAAGTTATAAAACAGTATCAGAAGCCTCTGAATACACTATAGCAAATCATTGTCAAGCTTAAGATATTCATTTCAGAGGTTTCTGAGTGCTAATTCTCACTGATCTTAGAATTAACAGTCTCTCAGATGCTTCAAGTTAGATCAGTACTAGAGTGATTGAGATCTAGAATGCCTGCAGAATAGTGAATCATTGTCAAGCTTAACTGATCAGGTCTCATTCCCCTCACTCTAGACACTCACTTCTGAGGAATGAGATTTAAAAACTATCTGATTAGAACACTCTGAGCCTAGTAAGAACCTAGATGAGATGAGACCTAGGCATTCTTAATAGATGATTAGTATAAGCAAGACTGTGACAGTTAATTAATAGGCTAGAATGCTGAGATTGACAGCTGAAAGATTAGAGACTTAACTAGAATTGAGTAGCTCTGGTGTTATTCTTAGTAAGAATTTCACTTATGAATAAGCTAGTTACAGGAGCTAGCTGAGCGGCAGCCCTTTAGAAGGAATGATAACCCCTGAAGCGGGCCTGAGAGGACAGAGGTGGCAGTTGATTATATAGAGTGTTAAAATATATATATAGCTTAAGGTGTAAACTGCAGAGGTCTTATTCTGTAGCTTTAAGACTGTATTCTTTTTCTCTTTTCCTTTGTCATGATATTGTCAAATGATTTCAAAGTATCAGAAGATGTTAAAACACTGCAATTTGTAAACAGTTTTTGTATTCTGAGCTGGAATTTTCTGATTTTACATATCTGAAATTGATGAATGTATAATAGTTAACTTTACAGATATAGAAAAAACCCTGAGAACTAAAAGTTCTCAGGTAGATGTCATAGTCTCTGACTGCATACATCTATAATTGAAGAATAATAATAATAATAAAAGTTGCAGTAATTGAAACAGTAATTACCTGCTTAATGAGTGATGACTATCTATACAGGTCATTACAGCTTTCTCTACAGGCAGTTATATAGAGTATGCATTTTTTCAATCAATTATATTACAGAATGAGGCCTACAAGATCGCATCTTCTATTCTAATCAGATTTTTAAAGCACCTCACATATTGCTTCGCTTCGCTCCGCAAAAAAGCGGCGTAGATTTGTTAGTGATTACTACACCTACTCTAGTCACGTGCCATCTCAATCTATTCATTTAGTGTAAGTCGCGTAGTTAGATTACAATACAACACAACAATGTTATTCTTCAAGAGGTTATGAAGCTCTTATTAAGCTAATGAAAACTGCTGAAATAACATGTTAACTACATCTTCACATATTGTTATACATGCCTAGATGTTTTTTATAAGTGATTGAACTTATGATTAATCTAAGATTCAGAGAAATGCCTGACTTAACAAAAGAATGTATACTTTCAAGGTGAAGAAATGAGAAGATATCAGAACAGCAGACACAAGATCACAGATCATTACTAACATTAATAATGAATTGAAAGACAGCTTCTGAGAAGCTGAAAGAAACAATTACAGAGAAACAGTCTGATAAGTTCAATGAATATAAAAACCTGATTAAAGGTATCAGTGAGATGTCAGACAATGCAGAGAGCTTAAGTGACTAGAATAATAATAGCTCAGTAAGTAAGAAGACTTGTATGAGACTAGAAATTATAAGACTTCAGTATGAGATTAAGTAGATAAAGATCAGTAGAGATGACTCTGCAGATAATAAGATGAGAGCAGATCTAACAGAATATCTTTAATAGAAAGAGAAGACATCTGTTATAATAAAAGTTCTCAAAGAATTCAGAAGCTAAGTAAGACTTATTAAAAGATCAATAGTTCTCACTGAATTCATTAACTACTTAATGTAGAGAGAGAAAATTCTTTTAACTATAGAACAGTCTGAAATTAATAATATTCTTAAAAATAATAATCTTAATGAGAATGCTACTATGAGTATATAATATTTCTGAAAAGAATGCAATCTTAATTATATAATTATATATAATCTACAATTGCTCTGCAGATTAAAACTCATTTCACTATACTTAAGAAGTTTAAATTATCAACTTATACTCTATAAACTATTATAGAGAATAACTTTTCTGAGAGATCTGCTGTATATAGAACTCATTTATTTAAAGAGCTTATTAAAATAATCTTTAAAAGTAAAGAATCTGACAGAGCTTTCATTGAATGATTAATTGTTATAAGAACTGACTATATACATCTAGAATATAAGATTCTGAATGTCATGTTTTTCAACAGACTGCTTACAGAAGTTAATAGAGATTAAGTCTCATTTATAAGAAATTGAATAAATCAAATTGACAAGAATAATACTTAACTCTTAGAGAATAATTTTATAAGTCTGTGCTGTGATATTCTTTTATAACTCTCTACTGTAAATAAAGTAAATACTGATGTATCTAGAAATTCTATCAATAACATGTAAGATAAGAATAAGAAAGACAAGAACAAAGAGAAAGATAATAATAAGAATAAGAACACTGAATTTAAATCTGAATATAGAGATAATGATGTGAGAATCTGCTATTATTATCAAAAGATTAATCATATTCAGACTGACTGTTGAAAGAAATACTCTGAGAAATATTCTTCAAATTTGAATTTCAACATCAATAGAAATAAGAATAATGACAAGAATGTAAAGAATACAGACACTGCTTCTGTTCACAGTGTTATAAAGTAAGTATTTTACATTAAAGAAAAGATCTATGTAAGTGATCAGATAGAAAAAGATATCTGAATTCTAGACTCTGAATCAGATACTCACATTACATCTCACAGAGATCTTATTGTAGCAAAACCTCAGAAGATGAAAGTGATGTTGAAAATAGCAGATAAAACAGTGATCTCTGCTGCAGCTATAGAAGATACAAAGATTTCAGTGAAAGAAGCAGATATACTGTTAAATAATATCTGTTATATTCTGAAGTTAGAAGTGAATCTCATAAGTATGAGTAAGCTTATACATCAGAGTTATACCTATAAGCAGTTAATATATGAGAATAATCATACTATATTGATTATATCTTCTGATCACATGTTCTCATTTACAGCAAGATTAAATAAGAATGATATCTATGAGATGAAAAGACTGATTATATACAGAGACTTGATTCAGTTTACTATACTCAATGATGACTTTAAACCTGTGAATATATTACAGATGAAAGATAACACAATATTGATACTATCTGACAGAAATGATATAAAGATTATAGAACTTACAATGATATAATAGTATTAAAAGCTAGAATATCTGAATTCTGTGAATATTATAAAAATAACAGCAGATTCACATCTAGAAATGAGAATAAAGAATGACAGAGTTTTACCATTCTGTAAGATCTATGTCCAGGCAAAAATAACATGTTCAATCTTCATATCTATAATATGAGCTGTTAAGCTGATAATGAGATTCTTTATCAATCTGACAGAGGGTGGAAAAACACTTTTCAATGAAAATGACACTCTCACTAGAGAGAATGCAAGCTACTAATTGAGTATAATAGATAATGTAATCTGTTATAGATGAGTAATTCTTATAATAAGAAAGAAAGAATCTACTACAAGATTAATGAATTTCATTATAAGTATTAAGATAACTATACAACATCAAGTTGAAACCCTACACTAGAATAATGAAGAAGAGTTCAAAAGTCAAGAACTTAAGATTTACTATCAGAGTAAAGAAATAGCATATGAAATGACTACATCTGACACACTATAATCAAATAACTCAGTGAAACATGTGAATTGAATAGTTACAGAAAAGATATAAAGTCTACTATTTAATAGTAAAGTAGAAAGAGAACTTTGAGATGAAGTAATATAAGTCATGATCATGATAATCAACATATTCTCAATATCAACAAAGATATTTGAATGTAAGAAAGAAACATCACTTACATCTTTTAAAGCTTGGACTGAGATGCAATCTTCTATTTATTGAATACAGAGATGAGAGTGCAAGATCTATAAGAAGGATTTAAAAGTGTCAAATAAACTCACAAATAGAACTGACAGCAAGAAATGACAGCTGATTGAATATCAAGAATTACATTAATATCATGTGTGAGATTCTATTGCATGCTGTCTTGAGATTGCATGAGATATCATATTTGATAAAGCTCTTGACATGGGTGCAAATACATCTGTAAATACAATGAGAGAATTCAATGAATTGTCTAATAAATTGAATATTCTAGATGTTAGAGAGGAATGATAACACTGTCTTCTAAGAAGACTTATAAAGAAAAAGTCAGATGTTTTGAAGATGATTACTAATAGAGACTTAGAGAGTACAATTGACTCAATCTATCTTCTAGATAATGAGACACAGCTTGTCATGAATGAAGACTCTGAAGACTCTGTTAATGAGAAAGATTCTGTTCTAAGTATTCTGACAGACTGACCAACTACACTGACAGAAGTCAAGAGAAGCTCAGACTGAAACTATTGACATAAGATAATGAAAAAGAAGATTAAGATATTTAAATAGAAGAAGACATATATTATCATTGAGAAGACCCTGGAAATGAATATTCTCACAGACAAATAAGTATATGATCAGAAGTTTAATAATAAGGAATAAATCATCTGTTTTAGAGCTTGCTGAGTGATTAGAGAGTTCTTACAACAGCAGAGTATTTATTATATGAGATTGTATACTGTAGTGATATCAGGGCCTACATCACATAGTCTATTCACTATATCAACTGTCAAAGAATGGAAGATTAAATTGATTGACTATGTGTCTGCGTTTTTAAATGACATATTATCTCAGAATGAGATAATCTATATACAACTGCTCACAGATGTTAAACATGATAGAGAGAGCTTAATGAGATTACTTTATCAGAGTCTATATGAAATGAAGCAAGCTGTAGAAATATAGTATTTCCTCACAACAGAGCATCTGACTACATTGAGATTTAAGATATGTCGGAATGAGTGTCACGGATGAATATGTTGAAGACATATGAATCTTATGTGTATAAAGATCTGCTTGTTATATTATTCATGCCTCTTCTAATATATCTATTTCATACAAAAGATAGAGCTATTTATAGTAAAATATATGTGTGAGTCAAGAGAGCTAGTATAAGCAAGTATTAGATGAGTGTTGTAGTAAGCTGATAATAATGAGAAATATTGTAGTAATACAATGTTGACAGTGTTCAGTAGTGTATAACCTCTTTTTCCTGACACACTCTCTTCAGTGAATGTAACATGTAAATGAAAGTGTAAATAAAGCTGTAATAAGAATAGTATAGATGAATCTGCAACAAAAAGAGTGTAGATGAATCTGTAGAGATTACATCAAGATAAATTATTTATTCTGCTTACATCTTGATGATATCTGATATATCAACTAGGCCTAGCATCTTGATGAATTCTGTATGTTTCTGGCATGGCAGAGTCTTAGTGAGGCTATTCACTGGCATCTGAGCCGTAGGCACTCAATTAACTGTAATATTACCAGATTGAACATGTTCTCGGATTGATATCTTTCATCTGAATCCTCTCATCGGGATAGAATGATGATATCATTCACATAGAAGAAGACAATTAATCAATCATTTGAGAAGAGACAGCAATTCTCTAGCATAGAGATGAAGTCTAGTGTTCTCAGATTCTTCATGATATGAGTGTTTTTCAACATCTGTTCAGTGGTTCAGTGAATCTGGCAGTTGAGATCTATGAATTCTTGAAGTCGGTATGAATGCTGTTGAGGTAGATGTATTGTTGATAACAGTGAAAACAGTATTAGAAAATAAATTTTGAGACTTGTAGAAGTCTGAGTGTGAATGAGAGAATGCCTTCTTGATCATTTATAATTATTATTATTATTCTTCTTCAATTATAGATGTATGCAGTCAGAGACTATGACATCTACCTGAGAACTAAAAGTTCTCAGAGTTTTTCCTATATCTATAAAGTTAACTATTATACATTCATCAATTTCAGATATGTAAAATCAGAAAATTCCAGCTCAGAATACAAAAACTGTTTACAAATTGCAGTATTTTAACATCTTCTGATACTTTAAAATCATTTGACAATATCATGACAAAAGAAAAGAGAACACAGTCTTAAAGATAGACATATTAAATAGATAGATAGAAAAGAATAGAAAGGAAAAAGTAAAGTAAAATAAAGAGAGACTGTAATGAAACAAATTATTAAAAGATAGTATATAGCTGTTTTAACAGACTATATCTGATTAATTTCCTCCTCTTCATATTCAGATATTTCTGAATTCACTCATTTTCTTATAGCTGCTTGAGTTTCTGATAGAAAGTCTATTAAGTATTTAATTTCTGTCTCAGTTGAGAATAAGAATCTTATATTTAATTAATTTAGATTATACTTCTCTTTTAATCTGACTCTGAGACTATTGTATAATACACAGTGTATTACAATATACTCAGAATTCTCATTTGCATTGCAGAATGAGCATTCTATTGAATCAAATCTATCATCAAATCTTTGTATATAAGATTTGAAATAGTCATGTTCTAATTTCAGCTGTATTATAGATGAGAATATTTTCTTTTTACATTTAATTAAACAAGATTTCCACTTGAGTTTTGTTTCAAATTTTGAATAATGTATACTCTTCTTTTGTTTCTGCCAGCTTTCATTTCACTTGTCTAAACAAGATTCTTTTATTTTTCTCTTTATAAAAGACCAGGACATAATTTTTTGAATAGATCTGCTTAATTCTGAATCTTTTTTTACAGCTGAATCAGTCAATTCATTGTCATGAATATTCATATAAGCAGAAACTCAGTGTAGATGAATTATCAGCTTTAATATTCTTCTCTTTTGAATTTTTAAAATAGAGTTTAAGATCAGTTCAAGATTCATTTGATCATTGTAAATCTGACTATTTCTAAGTCTTTTTAAAGCAGCTTGACTATCAGAGAATATTCATGTCTCTTTCAAACTATTTTCTCTTTTATAAGATTTTATTTTAATAAGTTTGAAAGCTTTCACTATTGTAAATAGTTCAGTGTCAAAGACTTCAGATTCACAGCCTAAATTTTAGAAATCTGAGATAAAATTAATATTCTCTTTAGTATAAGCAATGCCTGCATCTAATCTATTCAAATTCTCATTTTTTAAGTCATCTGAATAAATCAGAATAGAGTCTTTTATATTGATTGTAGAAATTCTCTTCAAATGCTGTTCATATTCTTTCTCTTTAAATAGTTCACTTATTTATAAGTCTATAAGAGATTCAAGCTTTTCTCTTCATGATAATAACTTCTCATGATCAACTTTTTCAACATTTAAAGAAGAAAATTGATTTTTAATCAGTGAGCATAGTCTGTACAGTTGAGAAGGTATTTTCTTTGAAGAATTATTTCATTTCAATCAAGAAATCTATTTCAATTCAGTTCATTTTCAGAGTTAATTGATGAAAATGAAGAAGAGACTCTTTCTCTGATTATATGATTTGAGCTCATCTTTATAACTCTCAGAGCATAGTTTATACAGGTCTTTTCAAATCTAATAGCAGAAGGAGAAATTGAAGCTTCAATTTTCATTGCTTTAATAGAAGATAATTTGAATGCTTTCAGAATTCTTCTCAAAGCTCTGTTTTACAGACTTTGAAAGAGTTCAGTAAAATTTCCTTGATTATTTCATCAAACTTGAACTTCATAATCAGCTACTAAGATAATACAGGCTATATATAACTGTCTCATAGCCTGGAAGAATAGACCTCTTTCTGTATTTGATAGTCTGATAATGTTGTTCAATAGTCTTTCTGCCTTGACAGTTCTTTGTTGAATATAATATTTAAAATTCAACTTAGAGTTTAATCATACTTCTAATCATTTAATATTTACACTGGGTTTAATCTCTCTATTTAAAAGAGTTAGAGATAGTTCTTTCTCATTGAATCTAGAAAAGAAATGAATTAACTCAGTTTTATTTATATCAAATTGAATTTGATTAATATCTGCTCTGACAAAGGTTTTCTTTACAGCTTTTTCAATCACTTTCAAATTCTCTTTGATAGTTTTTGAGCTCTAGACTAGATCAATATCATCTACATAACTCAGAGATTGCACTATTTTCATATTTCTATCTTTGAATAGATATGCAGTGTATATTGCAAAGAAAATGATTGAGATTGAAGATTCTTGCAGCACTTCTATTTTTATCTCAGTCTTGTCTTGTTTCATTCCATCAAAGAAAAGTTGTATGATTCTTTTAGACATAAAACAGTCAACTCATTTTATTAGAGAAAGTGGCAGTTTTAACATCTTCAAAGTCTGAATTAACTTTGACTTTGAAACATGATCAAATGCTTCTTTTATATCAATAAAAACTGCAGTTGAGACCAGATCTTCATGCTTTGCTATTTGAATCATTTGTAATGAATTGACTTTGATATTTGCAACTGTCTCAAGGTAAGCAGTCTGCATTTTCAGGTTCTGCAGTCTTCAATGATATTATCTTCATCAAAGTTAGCACTGATATCATGAGCTATAGATGCAATGTTTCATGTATAATTATCTATCATAACTTTATAAGTATTAATATCAACATCAGTGTTCTGAGTACAATTAGCTATCACAGCTGGTTGAGTATTAATATCAATATTAAGACCTGTTGACTCTGGCGTAGGTTCAGGTGTTGAATTCAGTGTATAAGATCTAATGTGAGAATGTCTAGATATTTGATTTTCCGCATTAGATAGATGACAGGGTTTGCAAAGCTTGATGATAAGCTCGTCCGCAGTATCTTTTGATGAGTGATTTGAATACCAGTTGCATCATTTGCAAGATTTTGAATAGTGTTTTTTGAAGAATGTTCTAATCTAGTATATCACATAGACTGTGTAGCTATAGAGATCTTAGGTTTTTGAAAAGGTTTTATAGAAGTGCATATTGACTGATTAGAAGAAGAATTTGTAGAAGTTGAAGAATTTGAAGATATCATTTTTTCAGATATTATTATTATTATTATTCTTCAATTATAGATGTATGAAGTCAGAGACTATGACATCTACCTGAGAACTTTTAGTTCTCAGGGTTTTTTCTATATCTGTAAAGTTAACTATTATACATTCATCAATTTCAGATATGCAAAATCAGAAAATTTCAGCTCAGAATATAAAAACTGTTTACAAATTGCAGTGTTTTAACATCTTCTGATACTTTGAAATCATTTGACAATATCATGACAAAGGAAAAGAGAACACAGTCTTAAAGATAGACACATTAAATAGATAGACAGAAAGAAATTGAAAGAAAAAGATAAAGTAAAGAAAGACTGTAACAAAACAAATTATTAAAAGATAGTATATAGCTGTTTTAACAGACTATATCTGGTTAATTTCCTCCTCTTCATATTCAGATAATTCTGAATTTAGCCATTTTCTTGTAGCTGCTTGAGTTTCTGATAGAAAGTCTATTAAGTATTTAATTTCTGTCTCAGTTGAGAATAAGAATCTTATATTTAATTAATTTAGATCATACTTCTCTTTCAATCTGACTCTGAGACTATTGTATAATGCACAGTGTATTACAATATGCTCAGAATTCTCATTTGTATTGCAGAATGAGCATTCTATTGAGTCAAATCTATCATCAAATCTTTGTATATAAGATTTGAAATAGTCATGTCCTAGTTTCAGCTGTATTATAGATGAGAATATTTTCTTTTTACATTTAATTGAACAAGATTTTCACTTGGGTTTTGTTTCAAATCTTGAATAATGTATACTCTTCTTTTGTTTCTATCAGCTTTCATTTCACTTGTCTAAACAAGATTCTTTTATTTTTCTCTTTATAAAAGATCAGAACATAATTTTTTGAATAGATCTGCTTAATTCTGTATTCTTTTTTACAGCTGAATCAGTCAATTCATTGTCATGAATATTCATATGAGCAGGAACTCAGTGCAGATGAATTATCAGCTTTAATGTTCTTCTCTTTTGAATTTTTAAAACAGAGTTTAAGATCAGTTCAAGATTCATTTGATCATTATGAATCTAACTATTTCTAAGTCTTTTTAAAGCAGCTTGATTATTAGAGAATATTCATATCTCTTTTAAACAATTTTCTCTTTTATAAGATTTTATTTCAATGAGTTTGAAAGCTTTCACTATTATAAATAGTTCAGTATCAAAGACTTCACATTCACAGCCTAGATTTCAGAAATCTGAGATAAAATTGATATTATCTTCAGTATAAGCAATGCCTGCATCTAATCTATTCAAGTTCTCATTTTTTGAGTCATCTGAATAAATCAGAATAGAGTCTTTTATATCAATTATAGAAATTCTCTTCAAATGCTGTTCATATTCTTTCTCTTTTAATAGTTCACTTATTTATAAGTCTATAAGAGATTCAAGCTTTTCTCTTCAGAGAGATAACTTCTCATGATTAACTTTTTCAACATTTAAAGAAGAAAATTGATTTTTAATCAGAGAGCATAGTCTGTACAGTTGAGAAGGCATTTTCTTTAAAGACTAATTTTCATTTCAATCAAGAAATCTATTTCAATTCAGTTCATTTTCAGAGTTAATTGATGAAAATGAAGAAGAGACTCTTTCTCTAATTATATGATTTAAGCTTATCTTTATAACTCTCAGAGTATAGTTCATACAGGCCTTTTCAAATCTAATAGCAGAAGAAGGAATTAAAGCTTCAATTTCTATTACTTTAATAGAAGATGATTTGAATGCTCTCAGAATTCTTCTCAAGACTCTGTTTTGCAGACTTTGAAAGAGTTCAGTGAAATTCTCTTAATTATTTCATCAAACTTAAACTTCATAATCAGCTACTGATGTAATACAGGCTATATATAACTGTCTCATAGTCTGGAAGAATAGACCTCTCTCTGTATTTGATAGTCTGATTATGTTGTTCAATAGTCTTTCTGCCTTGGCAGTTCTTTGTTGTATGTGATATTTAAAATTCAACTTAGAGTTTAATCATACTTCTAATTATTTGATATTTACACTGGGTTTAATCTCTCTATTTAAAAGAGTTAGAGATAGTTCTTTCTCATTGAATCTAGAAAAGAAATGAATTAACTCAGTTTTATTCATATTAAATTAAATTTGATTGATATCTGCTCTAACAAAGATTTTCTTTGCAGCTTCTTCAATTACTTTCAAATTCTCTTTGATAGTTTTTAAGCTGTAGACTAGACTAATATCATTCACATAACTCAGAGATCACACTATTCTCATATTTCTATTTTTGAATAGATATGCAGTGTATATTGTAAATAAAATGAATGAGATTGAAGATCTCTGTGATACTTCTATTTTTATCTCAGTCTTGTCTTATTTCATTCCATCAAAGAAGAGTTATATAATTCTTTTAGATATAAAACAGTTAACTCATTTTATTAGAGAAAGTAACAGTTTTAATATCTTCAATGTCTGAATTAACTTTGACTTTGAAACATGATCAAATGCTTCTTTTATATCAATAAAAACTGCAGTTGAGACCAGACTCTCATACTTTGCTATTTGAATATCATGAACAACTGAGAGAACAGTGTCAATTGCAGAACACTGTTTTCTATCTCTCATTTGTTCACTGAATAAAAGAGAATCACTTATAGAGCTTATAAAAGATAGTTGAGTAGTTATTATCTTTTCTAAAACCTTTTCTAGACAGTTCAATAGAGATATTACTCTATATGACTTAGAAATTGAAGTTTTTCTATTAGATTTTATAAGAATCACTTCAGTGACTTCTCTTCAGCATTCAGAATGATATTCATTTTTCAAGAGATTGAAAAAGAGCTCAAAATATTCATTCTTTAAGTAGGAATATATATTTTGAATAATTAAGTGATTAATTGAATCAGAACCTGCAGCAGTTTTAACAGAACTTGAGAAGATAGCTGACTCTAATTCATCTTGTGTAAGATCAGGTCATTCCCAGTCATTTTCATCAATGTAGTTGAGAAGTGATATATTCTCTTTCTTTGAATCTGAATCTGAATCTGGTGAGTTTTGAAAGAGAATTCTCATAAAAGCTTGACATTTTTCCTTAAAAGAGTTTACTGTATATAATTCATTCTGAAACTCATATTCTAAGGCTGGAAGTTTTGCTACACTTCTTGTTTTAGTATAGTTAAAAGCTTTAAAAACTTTCTTCTCTTATGCTTCTTCAAGAAATTTATTCCAGCAGTCTGTTTTAGCTCTTTTAATATCTGAAAAATATTCATTTCTGACAGCTTTGAACTCTTCATCAGATATTATATCATTCTTTCAATCTCTTCTAGTAGTAGCTAATTCTTTTCTTTTAGATGAGATATTCTCATTTCATCAAGATTTTGAATACTTAGAAGATTTTCTCTTTGAAATATTATCTCTAACACTTATTAGAATAATAGATGTAATAAGCTTCACTCTATTCTCAAGCATTTCATGTGAGATATCTTGACCAGAATTTCAATATAGCTCA
>NW_003101657.1:257574-420695 GCF_000003855.2 Blastomyces gilchristii SLH14081 | reverse complement strand
TTGAATTAATAAACCAGTTTACAAGTCTTCTTTTCATTAGATTTTGTGATATAAAGATTAGATCTATAATACACTTCTGTTTCATATCTTTTCTAAAGAATATTTGTTGATCAGACTTATTAACCAAATCTATTGAATGCTCAAAGATTTATTTAATCAGATTATCAGCTCTCACTGCTCTCTTGCATTCTGAATTTCATCAGAGATGATGTGCATTGAAATCTTCTACAATTATAGAGTTTCTTGATGAAGTTATGTTCAGAAATCCTCTATCAATTATTCAGATATTGTTATTTTTCTTCAATGACTTTTCATTATGAATATTTATGAGCTGTATAGTATCAAACTCATTTTCTTTATCTATAATATCACTCACCAGAATATCAGGATCAGATATGATATCAAATCTTAGATTAAATTAATATCTTAATCTCTTTCTTTCATAGATCACTACTCTTGACTTTATCTCAGACTTTTGAGGTAGAAAGCAGTAGTAGCTTGAATAAGAAATGATATAATTTTACTCAGCATCAAAATTCAGTTCCTGAAGTAGTATAAAATCAACTTTTTATTTAAATACAATTTGAAGACAAGAATAAATACAATTTGAGTTTCTATTCACATTATTTTGAATAAATGTGATTTTTGAAGAGTTTTTAAACTTTTTTTATTGTTTTTATTGTATATTCATACTAAAAGAGAGTAGAGATAGAGTAGAATCTAGTCACTATTATTAGATAGTAGATTATAACTATTTTGAAAAGTAGAGATCTCAACTGCTTACATTATATCTAGTTTATCATCAGAGTTATTTCTCAATTCTCTAATCTTAACAGAAGTTTGAGAATTCAAATTCTGTTTACATTTAGCAGAAGAATTGAAGTTTGAAGATTTAAATAGTTGAGAGTTTCTTCTTTTTAAGCTTGTAGTTATAAGTCTACTGGCTTGACTCTTCTCTTCAGTTCTAGATTGACTTTGACCTTCATCTTTTCTCCAGTTCTTTTGAGTTCTAGAAGCAAATATACATTCTTTTGAGCTAGATGCATGTTTTTCTTTACAATTAGAGCACTTAAGCAGAGTGTATTGACATATTTCATCTCTTTTTAAGCATGTTTCATATTTATACTCACTAGTTTTGTGATCTCTGGCACAGAATGCATATTTTGAGTCTCTAAAATATGAGATTATAAAGTGTTCATATCTTTGACAGTTTGAACACTGTGTTTGAGCTTTGAGATTCATTCTTGAGTCTTTGTATTCATGAACTCTCATTTTCAAACCTGCTACTCTTACTTCAGAGATCTTTAACTGTTCAAGTGTTTTTATATATACTAGAACAGAGGCATTTCTCCTGCTTTATCTGAACTTAATTGAATTTAGTCATACAGGCTTCTTTCTCAGTTGAATAGAGTTGTATTCTTTCAATTCATTTTTAAGAAGTAGCATTTCTTCTTCACAGTCAAAAATTTCAACTGAAATATTATGAAGAATGAATTTGTCTCACTTTTCATCTCTCTCAGCTAGAATTGTTGTATTTAGCAAAGATTCTACTGCTAACTTTCAGAGATTCTTATTCTGAATAAGGAATTCAGCACTGAATTCAGGCATTGTAGTCAGAATGATGAAGTTTTCAAAGAATGATAACTCAATTAAAGCTATAACTGGTTTTTGAACTTCAATATCAGTTATTAACTGAGAAAAGAACTGCTGATTAATTTCATTTCTGATTCTGAAAATGAGATCTAAGTTTAGCTTATTTCTTTGCAGAATGTTCTGATTTGAGACTTTGAGAATAAGTCTTCTATTTCTGAAGATTTGAAAGTTTTTCTCTTTTTATATTTTCTTTTTCACTTTTCTATGAATAGAGATATAAACAGTATTCTTCTCAGTTTTCTCAGGATTTTGAGCAGATTTTGAGACAGCAGGTTTAGAGACAGCAGATTCAGCTGCTTAAGCATATGTTTTCTTCTGATTCAAAGAAGAAGAAGAAGTAGAAAAAAAAGAAGAAGAGCAAGATAAAGAGTCAGTGATTATATAAGAAATTTTCAATATTTTTTGAACTGTGTTTGAGATTTCAAGTTTGAACTTGATCATCTTCTGTAGTTGTCTAGCCTGAGTATGAAGAATTAACAGAACTTCTTCATTCATCTCACTCAGACACTGCTTTTCAAGAATCTTACTTGCTTTTTTAAGTTTCTGTATTTCAAGAACTTATTATTTCTCTCTTTCTTCTTTCTTTCTTCTCTTCAGAATTTCAATCTCAGAAATAGCATTTGAGAAAGCATCTTTTTCCACATCAACTGAGTGTATTTTTGAACTCATTATTCTCACTCAATGAAAAGTTGATCAGACTGTTTCAAAAGAAGAATAAAAGACTTTTATATATAAAATACCTGATTTTTTTCACACTAGTTCAGTAACTAGATTAGATTTTTGAAGAGAATCTAATAAACTAAAATTGATTTTTGAGATAAATCAATAAAATCTTTACAATCTCTTTCTTAAGATACAGTGAGAAAGAGTATGATATCAATTGATAATAAATCAGATAATATGACAGTTTTTGAGAGAAAAACTGACAAAAAATAAATCAATTTTTTACAGAGAAATTAATTAAAACTATTCAATTTTATTCTAAATCATTCAGTTCTTCTTACACAACAAGTGTACAACTCAAATCAGTTAATAAAGAGTGTAAAAAAGAATTAAGTATTAATAAAAGCTCTTCAGTCACTGAAAAAGTAATTCTTACTTAAAAGAATATGAAATTATAACAGAAAACAGCTCTGTTTTTTATTCTTTGTAAGAATATTGTATAAAACTCAGAGAAAAACACCTTACTTTTTCAAGAGAAGTAAAAAACTATTTCTAAGATCTTTTTTTTGCATTAACTGCTGCAGAAGAATGAGATAGAAACTGCTAAGATATACACTACTATATACTCTCTATCAAGACTTTTTCTCTTCAGAGTCTTGATATTATAGAGAATATAAGTCTGTTTCTATATGATAATATAAATATTGTCAGTGAGATGTAGAGGAACTGATTATTTATATCTTAAAATAGAAGACTTTGTCAATGATTATATCAATATAGAGTTAATTCTCAAATTCAATAGAAATCTAGTGTTGCTGTTCTCAATCTCTTGCAGAATCTATTGAATATTAAGATATTAAAGCTAGATTTAATATATCTCACTGTGCAGGGATCAAAGGCTCAGTCAGATCTTGAGATATACTGATTTTATAGTTATTGATGTGCTGTTAACTCATTGTCTGCTGATTATGTATTGAATGCTGTTGCCAAAGTATCTTTTTGTGCCCCGGTGGCCGAATGGTTAATGCGGCCACCCGGTAGCACCTTGGCGTGGGAAACCAAGGCGCGTGGGTTCGAAACCCGCAGGGGATGCATTAAATCCGGAACTCAAGCACCTCAGGTTCCTAATAAATACAGAGGTGTACAAATCACTCCAATGAATTGCTCTATGTTCCTGGGCTGGGAAGTTATTATCGCATGTATCTAATTGTCACTCCTTTGTATTTTCCTATGTTCTTGTTATCTTGGCGTGGTCTCAACACCTGTATTTCCTCCTGTATAACCAACACTTGACCTGTATTTAACATCACGCAAGGACTCATCATAAGCTCCGCTTGCATATGAGTATAATGGAAGAATAATAATAATAATAATAATAATAAAGTATCTTTTTGTATTGTTCTGCCGGGGATGGGCCAGATTGAGAGGGGTAGTACAAGGGTGAGACTTGGTGTTAAAGTCTAGATACACTGATGACAGACTGTGAAGGTTGCACTTCAGAAGAGTCCATTGATTATGTGCTTGATATTATCGCTGAGGTATCTTTTTGTATTTTTCTGCTGGGGATGGGCCAGATTGAGAAGGGCGATACAAGGGTGAGACTTGGTGTTGGTGTTTTGAAACATCAAAGATGGACAGGGTTTTCGCGGAGGTTGCTCCTCAGATATCTCCACAACTACAGGTCGGGGATCTTCCAAAATCGAGAAGATTGGTGCATATGACTAGGTCTCTTCACCTTACAATTTGTATGGCACTTTGGCCCGGGGTTGTGGTGTGATAGGGGAGAATGGGGGATAATCCCACACAGGAGTTTTGAACAACGTCCGGTTCACATTTGGCTGGATAACTCCACCACCACACAGGGTATGCGGTCGGCGATGGGGTCAGAATGCTCATATGATCGAGGGCTTTTCGATGGATCTATCGGCGGGTTCTTATTCGAAAAATCGAGCGAGTTCGTGGTGGAGCGGTTGTTCATGAGATCTTGATTTTTTTCAGATATAGTAATGTTAGAAGTGTGAGATGTGATAGCTGCATCAGCTTTGATAGTGGATTTTTCCAATATAGTTGAGAAAACAGTTATATCACTATATTCTGTAACTAGCAACTTCTCAAATACTTCAACATGTGTAAAGATTGTATTATCTGCATGTTTTTGCAATCTGAAGTCTTTTTCATCATAATAGATGCCTTCTATATGAAAACACGGTTTTCATGCAATGATATTTGTATGGAAATTCGGGATGTAAGCCGTGTTGATGAGGTTGACATTGAACTGCTTTTCTGCTTCATTTATCATGATTGTTCTAACAGTTCTATAATCTTCAACTTTAGTACTGGAATCACCTGTATAAACTTCCGCATTCTCATTCACAGGTGTAAAGAATAGAAATTGTGATTGATTATTGCATATATGCTGTTCCACGCCAGTATCAAAGATCCAGAAGTTTCAGAGATAGAAGTGAGAATTTAAGAAGTTCTTTGATATTTTTCGGATTTACTGATTGATAGATTGATGATTGATAGATTAATCATCAATAGATTTATAATTAATAGATTAATAATTGAAGAATTGATGATTGAAGAATTGATAATTGATAGATTGATAATTGAAGAATTGATGATCAAAGAATTAATGATCAATAGATTAATGATTGATAGATTGAGAAACTGATTGCTTCAGAATCATTTCTTCTAGAACTGCTTCATTAATATCTATTATATTCATATTCATGAATAAATCTCTAGATATCACACAATCAATACATCTCTTCAATTCTTGATTCTTAAGAGCTTGATTGATCTGAGTTCTCTTCTTCTCATTTCTCTTTCATTCAGATAACTTCCTTGATGAATTGAGATAGTAGCACTGAGTGTATCAGTGACAGGCTCTGCAGATGCAGTTTCTGAATGTTACTGATAATGAAAATTACTGAGGTCTTTCATTAAGAGTAGTGAAGTTCATAGGTTTATCTTCTTTGAGAATACTCATTTCTCTATATCATTTCTTGAAGTTCTTAACTAACTCTATCAAAGATATAATATCTTTATCATGTCAGACATTCTTAGCTCATGCTTGTGTATAACCTGCATCAATAGTTAGATTCACATTTAAGAAATCTTTCTTCAAGTTGAACTGTTCAGCTATATTTATCTCTTTGATATCATCTTCAATGAGAGATCAGTTATTTAATCACTTCTCTATATCTTTGTTTTTCAGTGCTTTGCAGAGATTATGATATCAGGTTCTCACATTATCTTGATAGTTCACAGTCATGAGTGAGAGACAATCTCTTAATGAATAGATAATCTCTTTCATATCATCATTCTTGCTGTGTATATGTTATAGTTCTGTGATATTCACTGTTCTTTATATGATATCTCATATCTTTGTCATTTCTTCATTCAATTTCTTATATTTTATATATTTGATTTTTCACACAGTGATCTTGATATCATATGCTATCTTGACCTCTGTGATGACTTCTTCTGAACACTCAGGTTTCAGAGGTTCTTCTAGTTCAGAGAAGATATCAGGTTTGTCAAGATTGATAAAGTCTGATATCTTCTTGTTCTTTGCATATTCTAGTATATACTTGTATCAAAGTTTTCAATCTTCAGAAACACTAAGGTGTACAGTTGCACTAGACATTGTTTTATCTGTCATATCAGTTATATTAAATGAATTGAGGAATTGATTCAAGTATTTATATGATTAGAATTCAGAGTGTATAATGATTGAGTTTATCAGAATATATATAAGTGAGAATCTATCATCTCAGTTCAAATAATAGTTATCAGTTCAAATGAGAATTGAGATCAGTGTATCACACTTCTCTTCAGATGCTGCTTATCAGAAATCAGGTATAATAGTTGAGTAGATCAGATTATATACAAATGAGAATCAATCATCTCAGTTTGAATGATTGTTGTCAAATTTAAATGAGAATTGAGATTGATGTATCACACTTCTCTTCAGATGCTGCTTACCGGGCTTATAACTATTGAAATGAGTCTCATGAATAAATATGTTGAAGACATATAAATCTTATATGTATAAAGATCTGCTTGTTATATTATTCATGCCTCTTTTAATATATCTATTTCATACAAAAGATAGAGCTATTTATAGTAAAATATATATGCAAGTCAAGAGAGCTAGTATAAGTGAGTATTAGATAAGTATTGTAGTAAGCTGATAATAATGAGAAATATTGTAGTAATACAATGTTAATAGTGTTCAGTAGTGTATAACCTCTTTTTCCTGATAAGATATCACCTTATAACAGTGAATTTCTATATCACTCTGTTCACAAGATTTATCTGACATTGCATGTTAATGATTGTCAAGTGACAGAACCTCAAGAACAGCAATTAGACTGAGTATTAAGAGACATTGTAAAGAGATTTGAGATAAAGAATGTCAAAGAGATCAAGTCATATCTTGAGATGAAGATTAAATGTCAGAGAAATGACAATCTAGCAGTTACACAGAGCTGTTATATTAAAGAGATTCTTAAAGACTTTGACATGAATAAGATAAATTCAGCTGATACTCTGATAATAGTCAGTATACAACTGAAATTCTCACCTGATGAGAGAAGGAAATTGAATGATGACTTTACAGCTACAAGATATCATCAAGAATTAAGATCATTGCAATATTTAATCTTAAGCAGTCAGTCAGATCTAGCATTCATCATCAACTATCTCTCACATTTTAACTCATGTTTATACAAAGTATGTTGAGCAGTGTTGAAGCATGTTCTACATTATGTCAAGAAGATGAAAAATCATGATATATTATACAGAAAGAAGATCAGTGATAAGAGTCTGAGTTCTGTGATATACTGCAATTCAGACTGAGCAGAGGTGAATTCTTAATACAAATTAACTACTAACTATATTATATTGATTAATGAGTCATCAATCTCATAACAGTCACAGAGACAGACATTTATCATCAAATCAATTACAGAAGCTGAGTATATTACAGCTAGTGAGACAGCTTGTGAGATAATCTGATTGAATGATATATTATATAATACCAGGTTAATGAATGATGAAAAAGTGAAAATATGCTCACATCTATAAGTTGATAATAAGAGAGCAATCAATCTAGTAAAGAGAAAATCCTTAACATAAAGATCACATTATATCAAGATTAGATATCATATTCTTCACAATTTGATTGAAAAAGAGGAAATCATGATAGAATATATTGATTCTACAGTGAACATAGCTGACAGACTCACCAAGTCACTGGTGAAGCCTGTATTTGAAGAATTTGTTAAGAGAATTGACATTCATAAAATTGAGAAGAAGGAATGATTGAATGATAATGATGATACAGCAGATCAATGAATTTTGCATATATTTCTTGATTTTTACAGTTATTGCTGTACAGACACCTTTCCTAATGAGGAAATCAGGGTCTGATTCATGTAATTAATTATTATTGCATTTTTGAAAGATTTGAGGATGGGGGAGGCCCCGGGTGGCGGCTTATTATAGGCCACGGCGTAGCAAGGGGGGGTGTTGGTGATTACTACACCTACCCTAGTCACGTGCCACCCCAACCTATCCATTTAGTGTAACTCGCGTAGTTAGATTACAACACAACACAACAACGTTATCCTCCAAGAAGGTTTCACGTCACGTGAACGGCATTGAGCTTAAAACAGCGACGAAAATGAGATGCTCTGAGTGGCCAAAAAATTGGCCGAGTGGTGTAACTAACCTCTCTATTTTCTCTCTTCTCTCTATTTATTATAGAAGAACCAACTTTTCCATGCAAAAAACGCTGTAATGTGACGTGCTTTCCGGCCCATACAGCTCAGATCAATCTTCAAATCTTCATTCTTTTTTTCATTCTGCTCTTTTCATACATTCTCTACAAGTATTTACATTCCTTATACTCTTCTCTATGTTCATTTTTGATCTCTGTGCTGTGTTCATGGCATACACTGCTAAATGCCCTGTAACATAATCTCATGTGATGTCATGTGCACCTCTTTGAATTCATGGATGGGATTGAACAGCTGGCTCTGCAGCCTGTATGGCTCTGATTAATCTGATAATGGTGATAGGGGTGATACGGGGTGGAAGGGAGTGGTAGGGGGAGAGGGTGATAGAGGCAGTAGAGGGGGTAGAGGGTGGAAGGGGTGGAAGAGGGTGGTAGGGGCGGTAGAGGTGGTGGTGGTGGTAGAGGGGGTAGGGGGTGGAAGGGGTGGAAGGGGTGGTAAGGGGGGTAGGGGTAGGCATGGAGTGGAAGTGGTAGGGGCAAAGCGAGCGTAAGCGAGCGTTTGATGTTTGTGAGTAATAAAAATAAAAATAAAACAGGTTTATGAAAAGCAGAGTTTCTTACATTTTAGCAGCATATATAGTTATAGTGTGAGTTAAAGAATATAATTACAAATTGAATGAATATTTAAAAACATCAAAAATACTCATTTAACTCAAATGTCGCTATAGACTGTACACATCAATCACAGATATAGAGAAGCAAAGGCATGAGTAATAGCTTAGTTGTTTCACTAATGATATTGCGCTAATTGTGGCCTCGCGGCCAAATAAGGAGATAATCTACTTAGCAAGATTCAAAACAATAGATGTTCTCTGTCCTGCTATTGATAAGATGATATTATTCAAATCTATTTAGCAGTTTAGTTCTTCTCAAAAAGAAAATGTGTTCCGCTGGGCCATAATCTGTGGGATAGTTAATCTCATGTGCAAGTGAGGTGATGAGGCTTCTTTCAATTCCTCTCGTTTACTCTACCGAGAAAGGTGGAGACAAGAGGGGAATGGAAAACAAATAAAAAAAATATCATCTTTTATATAGAAAATGAAATTTTAGAAACGTCGATTTCTTTCTAATAATATATGTACTGTACAGCGCAATGACTGGCTGAGGCCCTCTACCAGCTTTGCAAAGCTATATCCAACAAATAATCATCATCTTTACTCATCATCTCCACCCTCCGCCAATCGTCCGGGCTTGGAGTTCAAATATTCGTTCCTGGAGGCAAGTATATGTTAGTTGGCAACTACACCACAAGCACATAACACGCAAGATAGGTACAACAATGCACATCACAGAAAGCCGTGTGGACCAGAACACAAACCTCTCTTGAGCCCAGTTAATTATCGCATACGCGGCGACGAACGGGGGAATAACATAAAGCGCTTGGTTGCGGGTTCTTCTCCATGTGTTGAAAATGGCGTTGTAGAGAGCACCGGCGAAGGGGCGTTGTCGGTTGGGGGACAGAGCGTAGGTCGAGATCTTTTGAGGGGTCGGGCAACCTATTTAGTACTCAGCATGAGGTAACCATTAGCATGACATGTGCTGCTGTGGATTGGATAGAGGCGGAGGGATAATCGAACAACCCCGTTATTAGGTGTGGCGGGGCGATGGCGATTGGAGTCGCTCAAGTTGTGGCAATGGGATAGGCCTCAAAACGTACCGAAGTTTCCAAAGGTTCCGATATAGCTGCCAAATTGTCAGTCTCCGTCTATTGCTTCAATTCTTCATGATGTGAACGGCGGTATGCCTCGAATTGATTCAATGCATGGTCAGCCGGGGAGAGGGCCTTACATTCCGCGCTTGGGATCTGGGTGTCCGCCGCCCATTGTGCCGGATAAACGACGAGAGGAATTCGTAGACGATTGACTTGATTCTTTCCAACAATAGACAGAAAGGCTGCCTATGCAACAATAGTGCGTATGTGTGTATGTGTATGGGTTATGGATATGCGTGATGTCGCAAAAGTTGAGTGTTGGAAGTTGAGCCTCCAACATCATCCGACACTAGTCCCGATGCAGCCTAGCGCCATAAAAAGCAGCATCTTGAACAAGCTTCGTAAACCAATTCAATGCTGTTGATATCCCCCCAGAACTCCAAGAGCAACGTTTTTCAGCATCCATCCCCGGCTTTTTCAAAATGGCGAATGCTCTTACGGCAATTTACAAATGGGGTGTCCCCGTAGCCATCGGGGCGTCCTTCGTCCAGGCATCTCTGTACGATGTCAAGGGAGGAACCCGGGCAGTCATCTTCGACAGGCTCACGGGAGTGCAGGAAAAGGTTGTCAATGAGGGCACTCACTTCCTCATCCCCTGGTTGCAGAAGAGCATTATCTACGATGTCAGAACGAAACCTAGGAACATCTCAACGACCACCGGAAGTAAGGACTTGCAGATGGTCAGCTTGACCCTACGAGTCTTGCATCGCCCCGAAGTGCAGCAATTGCCAAAGATCTATCAGGTATGTGCATTCGCATTTTAACACTCCTTTCGTCTATAATATATGTATGAAGCTAACCATACCATCCATGTAGTCCCTCGGCCAAGACTACGATGAAAGAGTTCTCCCCTCCATCGGCAACGAAGTCCTAAAGTCCATCGTCGCCCAATTCGATGCTGCGGAACTTATCACCCAGCGTGAAGCCGTCTCCAACAGAATCCGCAACGACCTTATGCGCCGCGCCATGGAGTTTAACATTGCTCTCGAAGACGTCTCCATAACTCACATGACTTTCGGTCGCGAATTCACCCGTGCCGTCGAGCAGAAGCAGATCGCCCAACAGGACGCCGAGCGGGCGAGATTCATTGTCGAGAAGGCCGAGCAGGAGCGACAGGCCAATGTCATCCGTGCGGAGGGAGAGGCCGAGAGTGCTGAGATCATTAGCAAGGCTGTTATGAAGGCTGGTGATGGCTTGATTCAGATCCGAAGAATCGATGCTAGCCGGGAGATTGCACAGACGCTTGCCACAAATCCCAACGTTACATATCTTCCGGGTGGTGGTGAGGGGAAGGAGGGCGGCAAGAGCACTGGCCTCCTGCTTGGGTTGAGAAGCTAAAGAGGAGTGACGAGGGTTGATAGATAGTAAAAGCACTCGTGCATTTAAGGCGGATGCGATGAAATCCTTCTTCTATTATTGAACAAACAAGCATGTAACAAGATTCTAATTTCCTTTTTGTAACTTCACTATCATTTCTCAATATATTGATCGTTTCTCCGCTTCTTAGCATCTCACTGGCGCGTTGAACGACTCAATGCTTTTCTGATGTCAAATATACAGATGGCAACAGCTCTGATGTATTCACTGGACATATTATTGTGGAGGCATCACTTTCTTCTCTAAATGTTCTGTACAAGTAAAACGACGTCTGTCCATTTCCTCTGTATATTCCTAGCCTGACTCTACTAGCATCAGATAAGGAGATGAAGGTCCTAGGCGGTGCATAAATGTAAGTAGACGACACATAAAAATCCATGGCAAACAGTCGAGGTATACAGATGAACAATTGTACATGTACAATGTACGTTTCAACGCTTCGCTTGAAAAACAGGTGCAGTGAACAACAGAAACAAAAAAAAAAAAAAAAAAAAAAAAAAAAAAAAAAAAAAAAAAAAAGGGAAAAGTCAGCGGGCCTACAGGGCCACCTGTTCAGCCGCTCCGCCCTGACTACCACACGATCATAAAATCTTTTAATGTATCACATAAACTGGTTGAATCCACAGGTTCTCAATCCATCGAATCCTCAATCAATCAACGGAAAAGGAAGTTGATAGAAATACAAGATAAGTACAATATACATATGAGCAGCGAACAAACAGAGGGGAAGATGGCAAATATAGAAGCAGAAAAAGAGACGCCTGGATAGATAGGAGCATCACCCCTACTATTACCAAAACATAAGATGCATCCGATGCTGAACACGTTCCCACGCCGTCGTCGGGACTCTAGTAGTCTCCCAAGTTTCCGCATCAGCCAACAGCCGGCCCGTATCTAAGTCCGCCTCCAACGGCTGGACAAAGCTCGGGCGGTACACAATCCTATGCCCCGCATACAACACCACGAACAGAATTAAACTAATATAACTGACGAAAAAATTCAATATATTCCATGGTATAAATGCCGTAAACCCTTGGGTGATGATGATAAGGATGTTGAAGAGGAGGCCGTACCAGGCCAGGTAGGGCTGGAAGGGTGCTTTGTAAGGTAGTGCGTCGCGGCTAATATTCCGCGCCCGCAGCGCCCGCATAAAGCTTAGGTGGCAGCCGTTAATGCATGACCATGAGATGAAGCCGGCGATACTGCTGATGTTCATGAGCCATTCGAAAACCACAGAGCCGCTGTTGGATACGTTGAGGAAGCCTAGCAGGCCAAAGGCGGCTGTAAATAAAATGCTTACCCATGGTACACCGGCGGTAGTGGTCCTGGTGAAAATTTTGGGCGCACAGCCGTCCTGAGCAAGGCCAAGCAGTACTCTACTACCGGAGTAGACGTTGGAGTTAGCAGCGGAGATAACCACAGTGAGGAGAACGACGTTGATGAGGCCTGGGAGTGTATTGACACCGGCGAGTTTGGCAGCAATAACAAACGGGGACGCGGAAGCGTCGGAGGCTTTTGACAGAAGGTCTTGGTTTGTGAATGGTATCAGGATCCCGATAAAGAAGATTGTCAGGACGAAGAGGAAGAGGATGCGGTAGAACGTCTTCTTAATTGCTGCCGGTACGGCCTTGCGCGGGTTTTCTGTCTCTCCAGCCGCGATGCCAACTAATTCAGTGCCCTGATATGAGAAGCCGGCTTGGATAAGAGTCGCCCAGAACCCGATGAATTTAGCGGTAGCAACTTTATCATGTCCGATGACTTCAAGGAGGTATGGGGCGAACGCGCCGGGATTGTGCCAGTATTTAAATCCTATATAGCCCTGCTGGCCTGCACCGGCATTGATGCAAATGCCAAAAATCATGAAGCCAATAACAGTGATGACTTTGACGCTGGAGAACCAGAACTCGATCTCGCCGTAGAAGCTGACGGGCAACATGTTGATTAACGTAATGAAGACCCAAAAGACAGCTATGAAGATGCCAATGGGGATTTGATCGTTCCAATATTGAATGATGAGGCCTGTCGCCGTCAATTCGAGGGCGAAAGTAATGGGCCATGAAAACCAGTATATCCAACCCATCGCGAAGCCAAGGCTAGGGTCGACGAAGCGGGTAGCGTATGAAGTAAAGGCGCCAGCTATTGGTATATAGGTTGCCATTTCTCCAAGTGAAACTATGACCGAATATACGATAGACCCGACGAAGGCATACGCGATCAGGGCGCCCGCGGGGCCGGTCTTTGAAATTGCACCCCCGCTACCAATGAACAGGCCAGTACCGATCGTTCCTCCTAAAAGACAAGGTCAACAACAATGATCCGCAATTCTGACAAGGGAGCATAGAGAAATTGGCTTACCAATAGCAATCATCTGAAGGTGTCTGCTCTTCAGCTTCCTCTTGAGCTGAGGCAGCTCGCGGGGCTGCAACTTTGCTAACTCATCCGAGTCATAATTCAGGCCTGGAGGGGGGTTACCCTCTGTACCCTTCGGCCTCTTCTCATCCTGGGCCAATGATATGTGGTCTCTCGGCTCTCCCATTCTCGATGCTCCCACTTAGCTTGGAAAGGTTTGTTGGGAATCCAAATTAGGGAATTTGCTAAGACGATATAATGATTGACGAGAGACTATAGCAGGTGGGAAGTCGAGACACGGATACTGCAAGAGGAGAAACAGAGTTTTTCCCACAATTGGCAAAGAGTGGGACTTCCTCAGCTCAAGATATGACCAGAAAGATTGGAAAAAATAAATAAAAACAAAGAAATATTAAGTAACGAAAATGTGACAGCAGTTGGAAGCCAAACGGACAATACCAATTGATCAGTAATATAAGAGGAAATAGGGCATGGCGACTCGACTGCAAATGCAAAATTTTGCAAATTCCAATCTGCGATCGGCAACGATGCAACACCCGTGTGGCGAATAGGTGACACCGATGTTATCCCGACTCCGGAATTGGTATCACACAACCATGTATTTAGATAAGAGGGTCGTGGAAGTCGTCCGAATGCTAATCCCCAAGGGGGTGAAGTGGAGGATAAGTTAGAATAACTATTGATTGACAAGTTGACTCCATACCCTGCGATTTGGAAAAAAAAAAAAAAAAAAAAAAAAAAAACAAGTTGGATGTGTGAAATCAAGGATTTGGCGAAGATGAATTGATACTGTGATACATACTTGGTGTTTATGCTAATTTGTATGAAGGTATGCAGGTAATAACATGGTCGGCTTGCAAGCCGATGCATGTCTGCCGAGCTCTGGAAATTACGCCGAGGAATGAGCCTGCTGAGACGGGTTCTGACGATTCTGTAGGTGTTTGTACAATAGCAGAAACCACCATATAGGCCTATCTCGATTGAAATGCATGGCATCCATGGAGATATAACCATATTAAGATGTCAGCGTACCTTGAATCTTCGGTCACTACTGCTCGATTGTTCCCAGCCATCTTTAGGCATAGGCTTGAGAGCTCCCATTATCATTTCATGAACAGGAACCTCACAGTTGCACCAGTTGCAGTCTGTCAGATTCATGCTCTAGTTGCATATTGAGACCACGCTCTCACATATCGGGAAGGGCATTCTCATCCGATCTCCGTTCAAGGTCGTTAATTACTCCTGTCCACGGAGTAAGACAAGAACAGGCTGCTGGAACGGGAGCATATCCTAACCCGGAGTCTATCCACCTTGGTATGACTTCGGTGTCCACAGTATCTCCCAGACGATCGGCAGAGTTGTACAGCTTCCCCACGAGGCGGGATGCACCAGGTCAATTTTGCGGATGCATCTTCTAGGTTCCTCCCCTGCTTTAGCAAAGAGATGTTTTAGAAAAGTAAGTGGTTCGGGTAATTGTACATGTACATGTACTTATTGGAAGCGGGTGATGGAGCTAAACTTGAACCACAATATTGAATCACGCTCCATAACGCAAGTTAGAATGATATCTATCTCTATGAGGTGGTCCTCAGAACCGGTGGGGGCTTCTCAGTGCAAGCTGCAGATATGCAATGATAAACTGAACCTGCACTTACAAATGTTGTCCAGTGAATCAAAACACGTTTCCTGGGTCAAAACACACGCTGTAATCCCCTTTTCTGCTGTGTGGTGTTGTCTAGGGACAATCGAAGGATCAAAACCGGATGGAGGGAGGTGAGGATCACGTGTAGGCCTGCAGCCCTAATTCGCATTTCCCTATCAAATAATCTCGTCGTCTTCCATATCCCATGTTCGCAGACAAATAGCTTAACTCCAGGGCCAGCTTCCCAAGCTCGTCCCCACGGTATGGTAACTAACGGTGTCCAAGGCAGTTCCCCCTGTCATCCTAAACGGCCGCAGATGGCGTATCATTAGCGCGGCAAAGGAAGCGCCAAACGCCTTTCTAAAGCCCACGTGATGGGACATTTCGCTGAGCAACATGGGAGCTATCGACGATCAGCTCTGTCGGAGTTTTTGTTTAGCCCCAAAGCTATTATTATTTTTTTATTATGGACAACGGCACTGCCACTAGGCAAATCCGCAGCTCCGGGTGTTGCCTCAAGTTGGGGGCTCAATAATAGTTCGGTTCCAACACACCTATGCCTCCATCTTCAACTTCAATTCGTCCCATCATGGCGGCACCGCCCTCCATCAGTGCGGAATCCCCTTACCAAGTTCCGCCCGCAGCGGCCAAAACCCGGACTCAGACACATCGACGCCGCCTTAATCGCGAGGAGCGAAAAGATATCCTAATCCTACGGCGTTTGGGTTATACGTATCAAGCTATAGCTGAACATCTTCACGTATCCCACCGTGCCGTTCAATATACCTGTGAATCAAATACCTGTGATCCCAAGAAACGGCCAGGCCGGAACAGCAGGCTGTCCAGCAAGCAAGTCGATGACATTGAAGCCTTTTTGACCGCCTCCAAGGAAAACCGGAGCATGTCATATAAGAAGATAATTGAGGCCCTTGGCCTTGACGTCAAGCAGGACTGTCTGCGTCGAGCTTTACAAAAACGTGGTTATACCCGACAGGTTACCTCAGTACCTAATTGTCAATCCAGCAAACGTAGCCAGCTTGTAAGTTTTGTAGATTTGCCCAGATTGGTTGGAAGTTGAGGAATAATCAATAGAGCTAATACACCTGGTATATCAGACTGGGGAACTTTGTAAAGACCCTGATATCAAGACCAAAAGCCAGGGCGAACCGGAGTCCTCCGCCGGGATGATGTTGCCAGAAAATCCTTCGCCAGCGGGACTTGATTCCGCAGTAGTCCTACATCACCACCATCACCAACCTACCGCCGCTCAAGCTCAAGCCCCAGTCACTCGATACCCTCATTCTCCGTCTCCCTACCAAGGCCATCACTCCATTGCTCCTCAACCACTACCTATCCCGCTTCAACATCATCCAGGCCCATACCACCAAGTCGTACCACCAGAATTCCGACAGGCTCCGCAACAATACCACTCTATGGCACCCTATTATCATTATCATCAACAGCAGCAGCAGCAGCACCCACAACAATGCCAGTCAATACCCCTTGGATCTCCATCTCTCCCTCCCCAGTACAGCCCAGTGCCGTTACACCCTCACTCTTCGTCAACAGGTGTCCCCCAATACCATCCAGTTCACGAATATCACCCCATATCTTCTAATAAATTACGGCCTCCGGTCCCGGAATATCGTCGAGCTCTATCCGAGTATTGTCCCAGCTTGATCGACCGCCGCTCCGCTTCGGTCCAAACTCCGTCTCCTTTTCAATCGCCGTCCTTCGCCTCCCTCCCCATCGACCATCGACATCAAAACCTCAGCCGCAGTACATCTCCAGGTGTGTGCCAAACAACAACCTCTCACGGGCAAATGGCAAGTTCCACAATATACCCCATGAATGGAAATAAAAAATAAGAATAAAAATAACCCCGACTACTGACCTTGATGTTAACTACATACAAACAACAGCTTTTGGAAGTGTCGAGCATGACGGACCGATCGCGGAAGTCAAGCGGCTATTCAACGCCGCTTACAATACCAGATGACCGTAGTGACTACTACAGATACGAGACGAGCGCTCCCCCAGATGCCACCGGTATCGATTCCGAGACGAGGTTGCGATAGCAGTTGAATTTTATCTATTTTCACTTGCAAAGATACAACTAGAGTAATAGAAATAGGCCTCAGGGCCGGACTTGGCGTGTATGTGAAGAGAGCCCGCATGAGACGTTGGAAGTGAACATGCACCTGTACAATATCCGATACGCCTCACAGAGAGGACTTAATATTTGGCGTTTTGGGAACATTCTGCGCCTTTAATCCTTTTTTCTCATTATTTCTTCTCCATTCCCCCTCTCATTTTTAATATTTCCGATTGTTTGGGGTTTCTTTTGTGGCTTTGTTTTAATGTTGAGGATAATAGAATATAGAATATAGACCATAGCTTTCATACATAACAACATTCTCTCCCCCATTGTTTCATCCTACGCAATATCTGTCTAGGTCCATGCCTCCAACCGAATATTCGCATAGAATGTCGTTCTCAACGCACATACCCAGCCCTCCAAACAACCACGGATAGGAAAATTGCGAAGGGTAAAACAAAATCGAAAGGCCATGATTTGCAATATTCCACGGCTAGCTCTAAGAGACCGCCATGTCTACCAAACGTCAAACGCATAGATCAGCAAGCAGCCCAATCACGAACGCAACAGCGTTCGCACGATACTTCTCTACAACAGCCCTATGAACCTCCCTGTCAAAGCCGCTGTCACACACCGGGTCCCCCGAGTCGCAGTAGGATCGCATGCGGGAAGCAAATTCGTCACAGGATTCGGAATCCGGGCGCGGCAGGAGCTGGACGATATTCTTGTTTTTAGTGTGGTGATGGGTAATTGGCAATGGATAAGACAATTGTATTTTTTAAATGGCATATCTTCTTTAAAGCAGCAGAAGAGGAAAGGAACTTACACCGTTTCTGGTTGAGGTGCCAACATCGAACGATTTGCCAGGCACATGGCGCGGATCAGCCATGAAAATGATCGCAGATACTACAAAGGATTTCAAGAGAATTGGGGTGTTGAGTAAAGAATGCCAAACACGTGTTTTATATCATAACCATAATCTAATGCTCTCCCCGGCTCGCGCTTCTTCATCCCCATTCGCCCATCCTCACCTCACGGGTTGTAAACTTCCGCAAGCAACAACAACAACAAATAGCATATCAATCGCATACCTTTCTCGGCAATCCTCTGATCAATCCCCTGCTCCGCAAAGGCCCCGCCACACAACGTATTGCCAATAACATGCGCCCCCTGCGAATACCCCAACAGGACAATCTTAGTCTCCGGACAACTTGATGCAGATGTGTTTAGAAGGCCAGTTAAAGCTTGGATCCCCCTGTATAAGGAGACGGAGTACGGAAATAACTCTGCTGGGTAATCGAGCGCGATGCGTTCGCTGTTCTCGTGTCCATTGGCAATGTCTCTGGTGACGGTGGTTAGGCGGCCCTCGCCGGGATCTTCGCTAGTGCCGCGCGCTGCAATTATCGTTATGGCTGCACAAGATGCATTGGTAGTTTGTTCCTGTGGAAATGGTATTGGGAGCGGGTTCGCGAGGACGAAAGGGGGGTTTACGAAGATGAAGGATATCACTGCTGCTACCCCAAGAATAGAGTGCATCGCTGGCAAGATTATAATGACTATAGGTACTGCTGCAAGGTTCGCAAAGTTGGAGTGTCACAGAGAAGAACTCTGACAATATATATTTCAAATATATATAAAGATATATGGACATATCTGCATAGTGGGGAGGAATTGGGAAGGAACGGAGGTGCGGGATCAGTCAATGATCTCACAAAAAGGCGAAAATAGACGATGCAAAAGCAGTGCTGAAAGCATCAAGAGGACAGAAAATGCCCTATTGACATTTGAAGAAATGAGGAACATTCATCATGGGTTCTAAGAAGTAACCCGTAGCAGAATAAGTGCAAGTATCACAAGGGTACGTAGCCACACCCATACTGTATAGCTCTGATCAGCCAATAGAATCTGCTAAACAGTTGCACCAGAATATCATATATCATTAAACTGTGAGTGGCCACACCTTAAACACTACCATTTGGCCCTTCGGAAGAGAAGCACGCTATGCACGAATGTGGAACAAGAAAGTCATTCAGGAGATAAACAGCCCATTGACCAACTCAGATGATGCTCACCCTTCAGCTGAGCCTTCCAACCCCTCACATCTTCGTTGGTGACGAAGAATTTAGGACAGACGACAAATTAGAAACACCAGGACATTGTGTAACTCATGGAACGGGAGAATAGTTCGAATGTCATTCTGGAGAATTGATTGCTGAGTTCGGCATCGGCTCTAATCCCGAACTCGGCTAAGCACAGTCTCGGGCCGAGTCCAGATATTGAACGGGCGCGCAAAGCTTGTTGGGGCTGATGGCCTTCAATAACTTGTTTGTCGGGGGAGATGGAAAGAGCAATTTTGTTTTATTATTGTTAAATTTCCTTCCCTATAATTCCTAGAGACAGATTATACTCCTCGTCGTAGATTACAAGAGGACTTAGCAAGTGCGGGAAAGGCTGCTTATGATACTGGGGAGGTAGGGTAGGGAGCTTTCCCCAGACACTCGATTCGCTTCAGTTGCAATTCGATGCTTCCAACAAAATATGAGGCAGGCTGAGCGTATCGAACTGGTTGAGGGGGAGGTCTGAGATTTGCATCAGCTTGTCTGCACCGCGATATCTATCAACTTGCTCAATCCATTCAAAAGCTCATGGATGAAACTCCCATCACCCATACAGTCTATGCTGCACTTTAGCCTCTTCTCCTTTCTCACTACAAGCTGCTTCCAGTGTTCTGGCCGTGGACTAATCGCAAGACATTCTTGAGCAGACTTTTAGGCGAGCTTCTTCGTGGAGTTTCGTTGGTCGGTTTCATTTCTTCCCGATCGCGTTTATTCTTCTCCTTTGCTTTCCTCGACGATTTCAATTAGGCATTTCAAACCGTGTTTCCTCGTTCTTCTCCAAAATGTATCTCAGGTTTCACGGAGGTAATAATGTCTCAATACCTCTTAGGGAAGCTCGCAATCGGCTTTGTCGGATTTGAAGATATCCTCGATACCACATAGGCCCGGGTCTCGCGGGCAAGCAAGGGTTTTAGAACGCCCATGCCTGCAGGGGTCCAATAGGCGTTAAATGAAGTTGACGTGGCGTAAATACATCATTTCGCTTGCTCTGGTTACCCGCTGTTGGAATGTGGTGATAGCCTTGCGGGGTCAACATCTCCGCCTATCCCCAGAATGGAAAGGCAACGAGATCCTCACAGAAATTAGATCAATTCACCGTTCAACTAATATGTGTCTTCCAGGCCGAAGGGCAACTTTCTTCCATTTTCAACGTTTACTGGAGCAGTAACAAGCTATGCTTCCGTAACGTATTTGTGAAAATTATCTCCCATAGCTCCAAAAATAGTCATAGTCTTGGTTAACTAGAGCAATAGGTCGGGAAGGACAGCCACGAGAAATGTTCCGGAATGTTGTTAAGCCTCAAAAAATGCTAGATAATTCATTTTATCGAATTCTATTGTGAGCCCGAATTTAACCTAGCAAATCAAGAAATAGAAACAATATTTTCCGAACCCTTCCTTCACAGGTCGTACATTTAGGCAACTGAAATAAATCGACAAGGGTGCAGGCTTCAATCCAGTAGAGCCACGGAATTGTCAGGCTGGCATCGAAATAATACTGTATCTTCATGTAAAAGCGCCCATCTGCCTGCCATAAGGTAAAATAACCCAAAGATTCCATGAATTATCCATGTCTTCCAAGGCTGTCAGTTTCCAGTACGGTCTCTTCCCCGTGCTAGAGCAGGAGTGTTAGTGTCAGTCAGTCATGCGTATATCCCACAGGCTTTCAAACGTCCAATTATATCCCGGACCGCCAAACTGCAAAGAAGTGAAGCAGAGCAGCAACCTCTAGTTCTCCATAGGCGATGCGAGTCACCCATCCAAACGCGGCACCTACAAGCAGCCAATTAGAACCAGCCGTTGGCAGCCGCCAATATACGGATATATCTCTATTCGCAAGAAAAACTGTTTGAGGCCTCCTGTATGCAACAGCGCTCAGACACACGAAGTGGCAGTGAATTGAGTGGTCTGTAGCGCATCTCAATAAAGCCTCTTGTCACAAGGCTATAAGAAAATTCGTGTCCATGATTTAGTGGCCGCGGGAAGTATGTGCAAGGATAGAAAGGGACACTTGCGCTGGCTGCGTGCCTCAAAGGGCTTTCTTCTTTCACAGCTCAAAGTGATAAAGCCAAAAAAAAAACCTATATATATGAGCTACCACTGCAGGAAACATGGCAGATCCAAGAGAGAGTTTCGACTGGGGAGGGATCAGGAATAGAAGAGGAATGGGAGCAAAATCTGCTGTGAGTGGCACGACCAGAACCTGGCAGCCTAACAGAGTTGTTCAGTACACGGCGATGGGTAAAGTAGAAAAACCACCTCCCCTTGATCAACCCAGTGGCACATTAGTCGCCTCGATAACCGTTGATACATCAGCCAGCGTCGGAACTCAATCCCCGAGAATCACAGGAACCGAATTGGTCGGATCGTATAATTGGTTGGATAGCAAGATACCAACTATACTAATCCCAGGTCGGTAAATTCCCAGTTGCTTTGTGCTCATATCACTGACTCCTAGGGGTTAAATTCATTTCAGGAGCGCCCCCGAAGTGGACTCCGTTGAGAGGGGGCGTGCAGCTCAAAGAAGACGCAGGCGATTACTTTCGGGAGCCAAACAGCGCGAGATGGCCGAAATACCCAATCGAGCCTGCAATCCGAGCTGTATTCGATCGGAATCCCAAATTTAACGGTAAAACGATCAACATCGTTACCTGTGCCGGAATGATGGGATGTCTTTTCAAATTTGCCTCGTCAGCCGAATGGGAGTTCCAGTGCTTTGTCCATCGAGTGGGGGACACTCTTTTCTTGGTGCGTAAGGAACGTACGCCCAAGGAGCTGATCCAAGGTGTCTACGGATATGGACACACATTCCCTGAAGCATATACCAGTTGGCATAAAAGTGTGAAAGGCTCAGCAACCAACCAACGAATCATTCGTTACGAATTTGGCGGCCTCACCTTCCTCGTCCGCTTTGAAGCAGATGGGTATTTGGGTGGGATGATAGGGATCGAGGTGAAAACGCAAGAAAAGAAGACGCCAACAAGCCAGAAAGGACTCAGTGACATGGATGTCCTTTCTCAAAATACAGAATCCGTCACAATTGGGAAAATAGGTTCTGGGAATACCGCGACTTTGAAGCTCCAACATGCCGGATTTGATGTGCCACAGTCCGCCGTATTTGACGTGAAAACCCGTATCCGCAGGAGGGAAATAAGTATGCCTGAATCTCTACCACGCTTATGGGCGCGTCAGATTCCAAATTTTGTCGTTGGTTATCATGACGACGGGTTCTTCGACCGAGATCACATTCTGGTCATGCCGATGAAGGAAAGGATTGATGCTTGGGAAATGGAAAACGAAAAGGTTCTCCTACGGCTCACCAAAGTCTTTGAGAGCTTGATAAAAAGCGTCAAGGAGTCGGAAGTTAAAAATTTGTTGGTTCATAGAGCGAAAGACGGTCCGCTGGAACTATGGGAAACAAAAGAGAGCCGCAGGCCTGCGATGACTCGTGCACTAGAGGCCAAATGGAAGGGGTGTGGTGAGGTGATTAATAATAGCAGCGACGATGATGATGACGATGGCAATGAGTATCTGCTTTTTTGAAATCGAAATATAGCCCTTTCTAACTCTTCAATTTGATTATTGTGTTTCATCTAATATGGATTAAATCCAGACTCGACCACTTTTCTTTGGTCAAGTTCTGATAATAACCTCCTGTTTATGTGAGCTTATAATTCGTTATGCCCTTAATTCCAGATACCATTATTGCTTCAAGAAAAGTTTCGTGCCATTTTCTCTACCTTGAACATGTACCAAAAGTATTTGCCTCTGTGCGACGTCTGCTGTCAGCTCTTTAACCGCCGATAGACATGGATTTGGAATCTCATATCCTCCAAGCCAATTCCATCACCAACTTGATATTTTAATAGGGACGCATGCCTCCGGAACCACCGAGAATCATCTGACACAACGCGTGCCCAATTGCCATCAGCTACGGAAAGCAGAGCATGGTCAAGAAGAAAACGCATTGGGTAGTTCCTCTGTTTTTTTGTATTATCTGCAGATACATTGACATCTTGACGCGTTGTACCGTCTTCGTCGGAAGGAAGGGATGTACTGGATGTAGACGATTGTTGCGTGGGACGCCCGCTTTTAGTAGCAAAGGTGACGGTTGAATAACTTCCGGGACTATCAACAACGAGCAGTATTGTCCCAGGGCGTAGCATATCCGTTAACCGAAGTAGGAATGCTGTCGTCTTTGGTATCGAGGTGGAGAACAGCTCGTTTAAAGTGAACATCAGAGTAACCAGCATAGCTTCGTTTCGATCCATCGTTATTTTATCCAAGTCCATATCGCCATTGATGTCGTTCGATGGTGGAGTTAGCAAGGAAAACAGTTCCTGATCTGTGAGGCTCAATACGTCCGCTTTCTTAAAAAAGACACGAAATCGCCCATCCCCTGGACTCCGCGTACCCTTGCAAGAAACCAACGGCGCAGGACAAGCTTTAGACGATGGTATAGACTCAGACAACATAGCTTTGTTTAAGGTGTTCACAAGGGAAGACCAGTCTGCAATATCAATAGACGTGATTGACAGGTCTTGGAACGGGTGCTGGCCTGAAGGTTTCGTATTAGCGCCGTCAACTCGATCCTCTTCGGAATGGTCGATATCTGGGATGTTTGCGGACTGCATTTCAATTCCCAGCGAAGAAATTCCGGCTTCGCGATTCGAGTTGACGGCTTCTGAGGCGGCTTCTGAGGCAGCTCCTGAGGCACTGGATATGCGCCCAAGGCCCCCATCATTCAGCCATCTCCATGCCGCAGCCAACCCGACGATCTCTGCTCCCGCACCGCCTCCAATACAGACGATATGCTGCCCAATTGTGTCGCTTCCAGCACCCGCAATGCGATGCTGAATAATCATCTCGAGAACAGATGCAAATATCCCTGCGTAACCTAACGCCCTTCCTGCGCTCCAACGCAGGGCGTATGCTTTGAGCAACTCTTCATTCGCATCGGCAAAGGCAGACAAAAAGTCGCGATTATAAAGATGGGTCTTCAATATTTGGACCAGTTCTGATAGAGGCCGTGACAGTGGATCTGGCTCGCAAGCTCTATCAGAGCAGAGGCCCGATTGGAAAACGTTGAGAAGCAATTGCTGGAGTGAAATTGGTAGCTGTGTCGCTTCCAGCAACAATCTACTATTTCTATCATCAGAAGCAGAGAGTATCCTCGTCGTTCTCGCGCCTTTGCTTGAGGATTTCCCACTGCTTTTGACGCTGTCGGGTTTATGTGCCGTTCTGGGAGCGGTTTTGGATTTAACACTATTCTTCCCTTTGGACTTTTGCACATCCTTCCCACGTCGATTTGACGCAGCCATTTTTCGAATTACCTTACGAATATTCTCCCATACCACGCCGAAATGTGCAATTTTACATGAGACAAAAATTTTCTGGATGTGGCTCCCATTTTTGCCAAGGAATCCAAGCCTTCACACAGGCCAATTGACTGGCTGTAAGTATATGAACAGTCTTACTAGTCCGGGCTTGAAATGCTCAAGGCGCTGCGAAAAGTTGTCTCACACTAAGCATTTATCCTGAAATATGATTACTAGTGTATTGAATCTCCAGGCCACACCAACCTGGGATTTAGGCACTGAGCTAGTGAGCAAGCTAGAAGCATCGGTCTCTATAATCCCCCTGAAACTCCCTATCCTTTAATTAAGAGATGGAATGGCAATACTTAATACCGGTATCAGCATTTCAGTTTAAATTCTTAGCGCAAGTCAAAACTTTTCGCAGGAGCCTCGGCAGGGTAGAGCTATCAGCATCTCAGGTGTGACATGTAGGAAACAGTGAAATCACTGTAAATTAAACCCTACATTCTTGTTGAGGGTCCCCGGGTTGATCAGCGCTTCTACCAGCAGTGCGCTGGTGATGTGTCGGAATGAGTGTCACAGATGAATATGTTGAAGACATATGAATCTTATTTGTATCAAGATCTGCTTATTATATTATTCATGCACTATCTAATATATCTATTTCATACAAAAGATAGAGCTATTTATAGTAAAATATATGTGTGAGTCAAGAGAGCTAGTATAAGCAAGTATTAAATGAGTGTTATAGTAAGCTGATAATGATGAGAAATATTGTAGTAATATGATATTGATGATGTTTAGTAGTGTATAACCTCTTTTTTCTGACACACCCTCTTCAGCAAATGTAACATGTAAATGAAAGTGTAAATGAAACTGCAATAAAAAGAGTGTTGTAACATGGCGGAACTGAAGTGATGACTAGTCAGTGACAACATGTAGAGATAGTTGTTTGAGAAGCTGTATAAGTGAGCTTAACTATCTTGCTTAAATAGCAAGCTCATAGGCTACAGAGTTATTGCAAGAATATCACAGATATGATACTTAGTATACTAAGAAGATTGTATGAGGCATACAGTAACTCTTGTGTATATTATTTCTATAGAAGAAAAAAATGAATTGCTAGCTTCTTAAATAAGGAGTCAGTATCTAGCTATTTTATATAGATAATGAGTGAATACTCTTCTCTTATTTCATAAGTGAGAATAGTTGAAGTGATATCTCAGCAGTGTCTCATTGTTAAGAAAGAGTAATCTGCTGATCTTGTATAGAAGTGAGATTCTTATATTCATTAATCAGATCTTTCTATGATATATTCAAATAATATTATAGAGTGATTGAAAACTGGTTTGAATAAGATGAAATTATTCACATGAAAGTGATAAGCTGTGTGAAACTGTAACAGAGTCTTAGCATGATTAGAAGCATAATAATACTCTTCTCTTTAAGAGTATAGTCTCTATACTCTTAAGATTACTGAATTAGAAATTATCTTTGTTATATAGTAATAATTATCAACTGATTAACAGTGCATGTACTGTATATAATATAAAGAAATAGATGAGTTTTTCTGCTGACTGTGTAGGTCTTTCTTTTCTCATCTTTATTCAAATTAAATATGTGATAAGTGAGTTTCTTATATATTGATTTGAAATGTGAAAAATGTAGTTAATAAGTGACTTACAGATCTTTCAATATATTTCATTCTATATATAAAATTCTCTGCAAAAATGATGTATTTTTAGAGACAAAGTTAACAGTAGTAACAGGATTTTTTGAAAAGATTCTCTCTCTCTATGAAACATTTTTCTTCTCTTCTCTCAATTGTAACAGTGAGTGCATGAGAGTATCATTCTTGAAGAACAATCAAGAACTTATTCTGATGTTTTTTAGTGAATAAATGTCTTTATGATGCAGCAGCGGTCTCTGTGACTGCTAAGAAAGCCAGATTAAAGGCAGAGACAGCAGTGTCAATGAGCTGTGAGAGTACTGCTTTTATTATCATATCTTCTTCTTCTTCTACTTCTTTTACAGCTGTGATGATAGTCATCATACCTTGCAGTGAGATGTCATCTCTTCTGCTAATCAGTTCATCTATGTCTGATTCATTCTCTGCTTCTCTCATCACTGTTGTAACACTGCTCTTTCTCTCAGTCAATACAGTGATGTATGACTCTATATAATTATTTGAAGAGGAATCTGAGAAGAGCTTGATTTCAGAGACAGTGATTCTGAGAAGCTCAATCTGTAGTTTCTCTTTCATAGCATGTCTGAGCCCTGCTCAGAATGCTGCTGAGTTGAGTCTGCAGAGTCTTATAGTTTCTTTATCTTCTCTCTGTGAGAAGACTCTGATGCAGCCTCTGATCAGCACTGTTACTTGTCTGTACTGTGTTAAGCAGCTGAAGAAGAGAGAGATTTTATATATCTATTTCTTCTCTCACTTCTGTTATTTCTGTTATATCTGTAACAATGACTTCTATTTTTCTGTAAGTATTATCTCATAGAAAGATGTTATATCAGTTCTGATAAGAAGTCTAGATACTTAAGCAGTACAGAGTAAGAGTCTCAGAGCTTTAAATATTGATGAATTTTATCAAGACTGAGAAGATCTCTCTTACTTATCTGTAAAAGAAGATGAAAGTGTGAGTCTCTGAGATGAAAAAACACCTCAGAATGACTGATCTTAAGAAGAGATCAGTCAGTATCATTATTAAAAGTATCACAGAGATTAATCACTGATTGAAGAGAATCTTACTTCAGTTGAAGCAGATAACTGAGATACTTTATAAATTGATAAGTTAATACTTTCAGTATTTCTTATACTCTTCTGTAGCATGCTTCTCTACAGTGTCACAGTACTAACTTCTTAGCAGATAAAGATACTGATGCTGAAGACTTCAACAGTGAAGAATGAGTTTGATGAGAATGTGATTATTAATGAGTAGACTCTGATCTCTCTTTTTACTTTTTCAGTAAGCTGCAGCCTTATTAGAATAGCAGCAGTCTGTGAATTGATAATATTAATCTTTTTATTGATTTCAAATATTTCTTTCTTTTCTTATTAATCACTTCAGGAATTTTACACTTGTGTAGTCTCATTAAACTTCTAAAAATTCTTTAAGAGAAAATAGAAGAAGAGTGCTACAGAGTCTATAAGATATCAGCTCATTATTATGAGATTATCTCTAAAAAATTCTTTAAGAAAAATGAGAAGTCTTAAGCAGTGTTTCTTACTTAACATCTCTGATGTATAATGAAGTAATCTCTACTAGTTATCTCATAGATTGCAATCTCTTTCTCAGCATTTTTCAAATACTCAAGCAGTTCTCATGAATTCTCTGATAATGAATAATCTTCTCATTTAACAAGATATTGAAGCTTGCTGTAATATGTTCACTTATTCAATATTTTCTATATAAGATATTCAGTATCACTCTTGATCTCAATGCTATTCAGCTGAGATAGCTCTGCTCTGAAACATTGCTTATAGAGCTTCAAATAGAAAATGTGAAAAATAGAATGAATTAATTTCAATTCTGTGAATAATTTCAACTCATATATCTGCTTACTTATTACTCTTATTACTGAGAAAGATTCTAGTTACTACTTACTGAGCTTTTTATATAGTCTTGTTATCTTGATATTCTTTGCTGAAAGTAGTACTTGATTCTCTATTAAGAACTTCATTGAAAGATGTTTTTAATTATAGTATTTCATCTACTGCTTCTAAGTATAATAAATACTTTTTATCATCTTCTCATGAATTTTATTCAAAAGTTTCAATCTCACTTTTACTTCTAACACTGAGAGATACTTTATTCTCTGTATCTGTCTGACATTCTGACTATCTATCTCTCTCTTTGAAATGTCATCTGTGATGTCACTGAGTAATAAAGAATTATATTCATAACAAGTATAGAAAGAAGATATCTTTAAAATTACATTCTTTATATTATTATATGTGAATTCAGTGATCAGAAGATATTTGAGCTAATCATTCTGATAATATAAACAGAACACTTGAAGATGCTGTTCTAGTATTTAATTCTGATATTCAGTCTGATCATTGATCTGTGAATGAAATGCAGTACTGAGAAGATATCTTATTATAAGATGATAGTAAAAAGCTGATCAGTATTTACTGATGAAGAGAGATTCTTGATCTGTTATTAATGATTTCAGAGCACTGTGATCATGAATGATAATATCTAAAAACAGGTCAGTCAATTCAGAGGCTTTAACCTTTTTATGAATAGAAATATATCTGACTATCTTTGTAAAGTGATCAATAATGATTAAAATTGAGTTATATTCTTTAACTCTTGTTAACTTCAGCAGATCAACTATGAAATTCATCAATAGATTCTGTCATGAGTTCTTTGAAACAGACAGTGATATCAACTCACTGTATTACTTATACTACAGAATCTTTATTCTTTAACAGATATTATAAGTTTCAATATACTCTTTGACATCTGTTCAGAGCTTGTTTTAAGTATATTTACATTTTAAAAGCTTCTCAGTCTTCTCTAACTCAAAGTGTCCTGCATGAGAATTATTATAATGAATTCTCAATAACTTCTGACACACTGTTCTGCTACAAGAGATGAAGACTGAATTATTCAGCAGTAGAAGTTCATATTCTTCTAGTTATCAGTGACTTGATTTCTTAGCAGTATCACCCTGCTCAGAGCCTGTCTCTTTCAAGTTCAAATCAGATTCTTTCTTCTTTAACTTCTGAATTTGAGCTGTAGTAAAGATGTCCTCCTTCTATAACTTATCAATGAATTTTAAAAATAGTCAGATTAAAAGATTGTAGATCATTTCATTCTTTATCAATTCAATAATTGTAAGATATGACATAAGAAGCTCATGATCTTCAGTGTCAGTCTCTTACAGAGACTCAGGTTCTCTTTCATCTTCTATACTGAGTCATGCAGCTGTCTCTCTGATGCTGTTCTCAAGCTTTAGAGAATCTCAACCCTCTGCAGTCAGCTTCTTCTGCAGTGATGATAGAGATTCTTTTATAGAATTCTTCTCTGTATTAATGATATTATAATCAGGTCATCTAGACAGTGTATTGACAGAGTTAAGTCAATCTGAATGATATCAGATATAGAAATCATACTCTGAAAGCAGCTTCACTCACCTGGCTTGATATTCTGTCAAGCTCTTTATTATCAAGAAGTAACACAGATTTACATGATCAGTGAGAACTTACACTAAGTACTTATTACTCTGAAGATAATGTTATCAGATCTTAAAGAATTTAATAATTACTAACATCTTCTAATCATGAGTATTATATCTTCTCTGCATGAGTGATAACTTCTTGAAGAAGAAGATCACTGATCTCTATTCACAGTATCTTATAGACTCTGTGAAAAAGTCTTCTCTCACAGATAATTCATTGTCTGTTTTCTCAGAGATAATTATTCTCTGATTCTTTCAATGTTGAAAGGTCTCTGATATCAACTGTGAAAAGATTTCATAGATTTCATTTCTGAATATATCAGTCTCACACTGACTGAGTAAGTTGAGATTAAAATGATTCAGTATTATAATATCTGCAAAAGCTTGTTTCAATTCTGCAAACATCTGTACAGTGTCTTGAGTGAGGATAAATAATCTTATTTTCCTGTCTTTCACACTTCTCTTTAACAGATTCATAAGAGAAACAGTAATCTGTGAATATGCATAGATGAATTATCTGTAGATTTTTACAAATTCTAGAAATACCTGCATCTCACAGTACATCTGCAGTGCTGGCCAGTTCTCAATGACAGAGACCTGGCTTCTGTTCATTGAAATGCTATTCATCTTAATAATATAACCTAAGAAATCAATCTTCTGTATGTAGAATGAGCATTTTTCAGTGTTTATATAGAGTTGATACTGTCTCAAGTGACTCAACACTTTTTAAACATGGATATCATGTTCTTTCTCTGATTTCAAGAAGATTAAAATGTTGTTCAGATATACTATGCAGAAGACATTGACAAGGCCTCACAGCATCTTATTTATATAGATCTGAAAGATGACTGAAGTATTACAAAGATTAAAAGGTAAAACAAGATATTCAAAATTGCTGTACTTGATATGAAAAGCTGTTTTTCAAATATCATCTTTGTTAACTCTGATTCTATGATAGATATTCTATATATCAATCTTTGAGAATATCTTTGCTTCAGATAATTGATCAATCATCTTGTCAATTAACAGTAATAAATAGTAATTCTTAACTGTCATCTTATTAAGGCCTCTGTAGTCTATACATAGACATAGTCTATCATTCTTCTTGAGTATAAAGAGTATAGATGTCTCTGCTGAACTCTTTAATAAATATATTCAGTTCTTTGATTGCACTTCTTCAAGATATTTGTGCAGAACATTCAACTCCTTTACAGACAAGTTATAAAGAGACTTATACAGCATCATTGCACTGTCTTTAAGATGAATCTTATGTTATATCTTGATATCAGGAAACTTCACTGCTTTTCTTTCTGAAAAGACATTCTTAAAATCTGTAAAGAGACATCATATATATTCATCTTTAATAATGAATACTGCTGCTAATCTTGCAGTGAGGATGATAGCTTCTTCATCTATCTTCAAGTCTCAATCATCTGCTATGCAGTATATTAACTCAATCTTTTTCTCAAGATTCTTTCAATGAAACTCTTCAAGTTTCTCTATCACTGTCTCTTCATCAGTGAGACAGTATCATCACACCTGAGTGACTCAGTTAATGAGAGAATTGTTTTCTCTCAATTACAGAAGATCTAGAATGACATTCTCATCTATAATATTAACTGTGTGAAGAAGCAGACTGCTTTTCTTGAAGATTTCTTCTGAGTCTGTAGTCACACACTTTACTTGAATTATGCTAAAATGATGACATTTTGTTTCATCTGTAAATTTTGCATGATCTGACAGATCTATCTTCTTTCAACTCTTTATCAAAGAAAAGAAATAGAATATGAAGTTAGTATCTATCTCAGAGTTGAGTAGACATCTCACTGATATCTCTTCATTCAGGGTATGCATTGTGATTGTAACATGAACTCAGAGATGTGAGAATTATCAATTCTTTTCTTTCTCTTCTTTATCTTCTGTGAATACATTTGTCAGAAGAGAAGTTAACTTTGAGAAGATATCTTCTCAGTTTCTTCTCTTCTTTAGCTTCTTATAATCACTGATATAGTGATCATTAGCTCTGCAGTTGAAACAGAGATCTTTATCAAATCTTTTTTAACATTTCTTTGCAGTGAGTGAAGAATCAGAATACTTGAAATTCTTCTTTACTTTCTCTATGCTGAAGCTGTCATAACATCATTTAGATTTCATCATTGATTACTTAGAAGAGGTCTTGTTGATCTTTTTCTCAGAGGATTGATTATTCAAATAGATTCAGAAAGCCAGGTTAACAAGCTCAGTGTAATTGATTAATGAACTCTGATATTATGATATTATTATCTGCACCTTGTGAGTCAGCTTCATGAGATAAAGCTGTGTTTTTAATTGATTCAAATCATTGATCAGTTTCTCTCAATATTCTTCAAATCTTGTATTAAAATTGAAAGAATTTTCATCATTTTATTAATATAATGAGTTGAACTGCTGCACTGTCATGAAGCTGTGATTACAGTGATCTTTGATTTAATTCAGTAGAAAGTCCTTGAATTCTTCTCAAGTTATAGCAGTATTAGTACACTCAAGCTCTCTCTTCTTAATAGCTTAAGTAGTTACAGAGATACCTTCAAGAAGGTTGATAATATATATTACTTATATCTCATAAGTATTATACTGGCTCAGATTAAGGTGAAATTTCTGTTCAAGAGTACAGATAAAGCTGTGGAATTCAGATAAGATGTTTCTCTTATATCTCAGTGAATCTTTAATCTTAATCTCTCTATCTCCATGATAGATGTAGGTGTGTAGGGGCCGCGGCAGTGACAGAGCGGTTGAAGAGCTCATGTCAAAATGTGCAGTGAGTTCAGAAATCTCAGATTTCTGCTAGAATAGAGATGTACACACTCTAGAGAATGATGTAGTGTTTCCCTCAGAGAGTGAGGTCAGATTGATCTCAGTGTGAGTGCATGAGGCTATATCAGTCTGTTAGAGCTTGACTGATTCAAATGTGTAATCAGATAGAGTGATTTGAATTGTAATATAATAAAACTGAAGCAGTGACTAGTCAGTGATAACATATAGAGATAGTTGTTTGAGAAGCTGTATAAGTGAGCTTGACTATCTTGCTTGAATAGTGAGCTCATAGACTACAGAGTTATTGTAAGGATATCACAGATATGATACTTAGTATACTAAGAAGATTGTATGAGATATACAGTAACTCTTATGTATATTATTTCTGTAGAAGAAAAAGATGAATCACTGGCTTCTTAAATGAGAAGCCAGCATCTAGCTATTCTATATAGACAATGAATGGATACTCTTCTCTCATTTCACAAGTGAGAATAGTTGAAGTGATACCTCAGCAGTGTCTCATTGCCAAGAAAGAGTAATCTGCTGACCTTGTATAGAAGCGGGGTTCTCATATTTATCAATCAGATCTTTCTATGATATATCTGAATGATGTCATAGAGTGGTTGGAAACCGGTTCAGATGGAATGGAATCATCCGCATGGAAGTGATGGGCCGTGTGGAACCGCAACAGGGTCTTGGCGCGGCCGGGAGCGTGACAAGTGTAGATAAATCTATAGAGATTATATCAAGATAGATCATTTATTCTGCTTATATCTTGATAATATCTGATATATTAACTAGGCCTAGTATCTTGACAAATTCTGTATGTTTCTGACATGACAGAGTCTTAGTGAGGCTATTCACTGACATCTGAGCTGTAGACACTTAATCAACTGTAATATCACTGAATTGAATATGTTCTCAGAGTCAGCTTTCATATATATCAATATAATAAAGCTTCATAATTATAGAGAGATCTTTCTTTGTAAGAATGTTAACAGTTTGACAGTTATTACATTGAATACAGATCTTGTGATTAGATTTAAATTAAATATGTTGAAAGAATCTATCTTATCAGATAGACTTCTTATCAGCTTATGAAATTACAATAAGCTCAGCTTCTGTGATAGATATAGTTATAATTATCTGTCTATTTGATTTTCAATCAACAGTCTCACTGAATAGTTTGAAGATATATTCTTGTATAGAGCAGTAATCTGAATTATCTGTGAAAGAGATATCACTGACAGCTTTAATAATATCTGATTTAAGATTAAGTTGTAGAGATCTGTTAATATTATTATTATATTGAATAGTAAGATTCTTTATATTATGTAGATAAGATATTATTCTATTTATCTCTGATAAATAATGTTCTGATGAATTTATCATAAATATAGCTAGTTTATTTACTGTATATATAATATCAGAGTAAGTCATTATCACTGAGTAGATGCAGAAGCTGATATATTATTAATAATAATGAATTTTTGTGAATATGACTGACTCATTAAAAGACTCTAATGAAGTACTAGTTAGTAAGGTATATATCTTACAGATATGTGTAAGATGATATATCTTAACTATCTTATTAATATAGATATTCTGATATAGTCAGAGCTTCAAGTTGAGATAATCATATATTATTTACATGTTGAGAAATCATTTCAAATCTCTTATCTATCAGATCTTATAGATGTTTTTAAGATCTTTGATTAGTTAATCTCTTTCTTTCAAATCTTCTTATTGTGATAGAATAATGATATCATTCATATAGAAGAAGATGATTAATTGATTATTAAAGAAGAGATATTGATTCTCTGATATAGAGATAAAGTCTAGTATTCTTAATATTGAAGATAGTTCATTTAATCAGAGAAGAGATAATCTGTGTAATTTATATAGTACTCATAGAAGTTTTAGCACATGTTTTATATACTTCAAATTTTACATCTTCTTCAACTTTCATCATTTATCAGATAGTTTTATATATACTAGCTCATCAATATCACTATTAATAAAGACATTGATTTCATCTAGCTATTCTGCATCTAGATCAAATACTGCTGTTAAAGCTAATAAGATTTAAAGATCTCTGATAGCTAGAGTGTGAGCTTTTGTAGTGAGATCTGTGATTGATTGAAGATCTTCATATACATAGATATAAGCTTTGTATTTCAAAAGAAAACCTTCATTATCAAATTTATAGATGAATATTCATTGTAGAGAAATAACTGAAACATCTCTCTATAATCTACTAGTAATTTCATATGTATTCTGCAGAGATATACTATTTCATTTCTACTTAACAGTGTTCTTAAATTCTTCATAATGTGAGTATTTTTTAACATCTGCTCAGTGATTCAGTGAATCTGTTAGTTGAGATCTATGAATTCTTGATATAGCTGTATTATTAATAACTGTGAAAACAGTATTAGGAAATAAATTTTGAGACTTGTTAAAGTCTGTGTGTGAATTTGAATAAGAGAATGCATCATTGATCATTTAATAAGAATTGTCTTTGACAATTGAAACTGTTACAAGATAAGCAGCTCTGTGTTTTCAGATTCTGCAGTCTTCAATGATATTAGCTTTATTAAAATCAGCACTGATATTATAAGCTCTAGATGCAATGTTCTGTGTTCAACTATCTATCACTGCTGAATGAGTATTAATATTAACATCAGAACCTGTTGACTCTGGTGTTGAATCTGATGTAGAAAGAATTGAAATGTTATTTTTCTTCTCTATTTTTTCAGAGCTTTGAGCATTTTCTTTGAGATGAAAAATATTAATATCTGCATCTATAATCTCTTTCAATTGATTGATAGAAGTCATTGATAATTCTCAAACTTTCATATATAGAAGCTTCACCTTCTTAGATACTCAATCTCTTAGTTATCTTTCAATGTAGGGATCTTCTGAGTTGAATTTTCTATTCTTATTAAACATTACATCTCTTACTCTTATCATCTGTTCTAAGTGTAGAATTCAAATTTGATAGATATTTATAGAATCATATTCAACTAAATATTCAATATGTGCTCAGAGATCTAGCTTCTGAGAGTGATTTCTATTGAGAACTTCATCTGGTATCTTTGCATAGATGTGACATCTGTAGATTTAAAGATGAGCACAGAAGTAAGGTTTGATTTGTAGAAATTCTTTCAAAGCTTAAAGAGATGACTTTCAATCTAGAATTCTAGTAGAGGTTTGATTTGCTAGATAGATGACAGTAAGTGCAATCTCAGGGAAAAGTGATTGTGACAGAAGGAATTCTATCTGTAGAGTTCTTATCTTTGTTATTAATATTACTTCTACTCACTCTGCTGCATCATTTTACTCATGAATATACTCTGAAGAATACTTCATCTCTAGGTCTTTATTATTCACTCAATTTATGAAATCATCTGCTTTCTTGATTGCAGTATCATTGTTGATATGAATAATCTTTATAGTACAGTTGAATTGATGTTTAATTCAATTAATAGCTTATCTAAGAGCTTTTTAGATTTCTGATTTTCAGATAGCTGTTATAGCTATATAGAAACATAGATAATTACACATGAAATGTATGAGATAACACTCATCATTATAGCACTGTGTAGAGCCATATGTGATATCCGCATGTAGGCATTTAAATGATATTTGAGATCTAATATGAGAATGTCTAGATATTTAATTTTTTGCATTAGATAGATGACAGAGTTTGCAAAGCTTAGTGATAAGCTCATTCACAGCATCTTCTAGATTAGTGATTTGAACATCAGTTGCATCATTTACAAGCTTTTAAATAATGATTTTCAATGAATGTTCTAATCTCTTATATTATGTAGACTGAGTAGCTATAGAGATCTTAGGTTTTTGAGAAGATTTTATATGTATTGACAGGTTGAATGAATTTGAAGAAGTTGAAGAATTTGAAGATATCATTTTTTCAGATATAGTGATGTTAAATGTGTGTGATATAATAGCTGTATCAGCTATTATTATTATTATTATTATTATTCTTTCATTATACTCATATGCAAGCGGAGCTTATGATGAGTCCTTGCGTGATGTTAAATACAGGTTAAGTGTTGATTATACAGGAGGAAATACAGGTGTTGAGATCATGTCAAGATAACAAGAACATAGGAAAATACAAAGAAGTGACAATTAGATACATGTGATAATAACTTCCCAGCCCAGGAATATAGAGTGATTCATTGAAGTGATTTGTACACCTCTGTATTTATTAGAAACCTGAGGTGCTTGAGTTCTGGATTTAATATATCCTCTGCGGGTTTCGAACCCACGCGCCTTGGTTTCCCACGCCAAGGCGCTACCGGGTGGCCGCATTAACCATTCGGCCACCGGGGCTAGCTGTATCAGCTTCAGTAGTGAATTTTTCTGAGATAGTTGAGAAAACAGCTATTTCACTATATTCTGTAACTAGCAATCTCTCAAATACTTCAATGCATGTAAAGATTGTATTATCTGTATGTTTTCTTAATCTGAAGTCTTTTTCATTATAATAGATGCCTTCTATATGAAAACACAGTTTTCATATGATGATATTTGTATGGAAATTCAGTATGTAAGCTGTGTTAATAAGATTGATATTGAACTGCTTTTCTGCTTCATTTATCATAATAGTTCTAACAGTTTCATAATCTTCTGTCATTCAAAGGTTTTTTTTCCAGTGTATGATTACAGGTGTACACCGGCTTCTTATATATTGTAATATTGTATACTAAATTAATTAGTGGCTGCTATGACCTCTTTACACTTGTAAGTAAGTTTGAAAGTGACTATATTATTATTCAACAGTTGTACATTCTTCTGAATCACTGTACATTCTTCTGAATCACATTCTCTCTCATCAGATTCAGTCACACTCATGTGATCATGACATTCATTCTAGCTTCATGTGAATTAGCACATCACTAGTGTTCATAATCTTGTAATCTATTTCTGATTTGACTAGCATTCTGTGTACACTCTTATAAAGAAACTTTCACTATATTACATCACTCATTCACTAACTTTTCTCATTCTTCAATCATCTTCTTTATCATTGTCATCATTGAATATCACTATCTTATTCAAGATTTCTATTCCTTCTTCTATTCAACTCTTTTCATCTATTTATCTATCACATTGTATATGTTTCTGACAATGATTCTCTGTTTCCATAACAAGCATTCTCATAGTGCTTATATCAGGCAGTTTATTAGCAGTAAGTGTAACACATTGTGAAATGTGATCAGAACTTGTTTATCTTCTAACAATCATCAGAATATACTATTATAAATAGTACATCTTCTTCATCTTCTTATACATTCTTGATCTTTTTCTTCTCAGCAGATTTCTGATCATGTTTTCTGGCACAATTTTACATGAATACAGATGCTGATATGTTATTTTTATTTACATAGAATCTTTACACATTGACAGATCTGTGTCTGCTGATGATAGTGAACTCAATGTTAAATCATTGATCAAGAACTTGAAGAACATGATAATGAAGAAATTGTCTGTGTCATGTGTGACTGAGTCTCTCATATTCTTTTCTGCTCTCTCTGTTTCTTTCTCTGTCACTCTCTCTCAATCTTCTATATCTGTCTCTGTATCTGGTTCTTTCACTCCTGCTACCTCTGTTCCTGTGACCCTCACTTCTGCTACTTCTGATTTTATCATCTCTGCTTTCATTATCAGCTCTCCTCATTTCAAAAAGATGTTGTATAGGCTTAATGAATTATATTTCTCAGCATGTACACTTCTGCTCTTCTTATCAACTTTCAGAACAATTTATTGTATAAAGACTGTATATGACATGACTATCTGAAGCTCAGTTACAGACACTGATTATTATATTCATTTTAAATATTTATAATGAGATAATTGTTTATTCATATCAGATAATCATCTCTCTTCTCAACAGTATTAAGATTATAAGTCTTTTTCTTTTTCATCTTTTTCTTTCTGACACTGATTTTTCTGTTCTTAGGAAAAATTGTTATGAGTTTTACTGTGCATGAAGTCATGATATTCACAGATATCAAGAAGCTTTTTATGACTGTAAAGTTCAATATTACAGAGATATCTACTCTGATGAATTTCTTCAGAATAATAGATTCATATCAGTCTATTCTCTAATGTCTGTTGTCTGACTTCATAGTGCAGGCAAAAGATATTCATGTTTTCAGAAACAGAAACATGGATGTTGTACTCTTTTACACCTGCAGGTGTGAGGCTCATACACCTTGTCTGAGCTGTTATTATGAAAATGAGCTGTTCACATGCTATGTTCTGCTTTCTGCATTCTCTCATATCTCTCTCTCTCTTTCTGAGAAGCCTCATGCATGTTGTAATTATACATATAACTCTAAGATCAGCAGGTGTTTATTCAGTAACTGTTTCTATCTCTGATTTTGCAATTTTTATACACTAATAATAGTTCTTAGTTGCTTCAGTGTCAGAGGTCATTCTAATTGAAGATGATAATACTGCTGAGACTACTCTCTCTCACTCTCAAGCTTCTTCTGTTGCTTTCTCTCTCTCTTCTGTGAGAAAGGTTGTGCATACACTGAGTTATAAGTATTCAGCTCTGAGTAACTGCTGTCATTCATTCAGTTCTGTGTCTCTCTCTTTCATTTCTTCTGCCTCTGCTTTCTCTGTTCTGACTTCTGGTTCTGTAGGTCCTGTGCTCTTCTTTAATTTTTCTACATGTATGTATACACATTTCTATATCAGCATTCCAGCCAATCTTGCAATAAATAATATTAATGTTGTATGCAGAGTAGTAGAGAAATCAGAGATGTACACAGTGTTATTACAAGAGCAGCTTACAGCCCTCAAATCTCTTATAAACCTTGAGTTTTGAGATTTTCTTTGTTTTTGATGTTTTTCAGGTGATATGATGTGGGAAATAGATTAAACATGTGACATATGAAAATGAATAAGATGTATATAATAACATTTGTCTTTTACAGCTGACTCTTACAGTTGATAATCAATTCATTATCTCTTTTCTTTTCTTACACTTTTTCTTTATCTGCTAGTCACTACTCTTATATGATCTCTATATAATACAGCATTCAATGACTAGGTTCAGCAGCTTTCATCTTTTATAATTCTGTCTCATATATTATACTGTCTCTCTTCACTCACTCAGATCACTACAGTGAACAGCTCATTAAAACTAACCTCATCTGATCTCTGAGCATTCTCAGGAATTGAGATGACTTGATCTCACATGTCTGCAGATGTTTCAGATAGTTCATCCTCTGTAATCTCTGTGATTGAACTGATGTAAACAGTTAAATTCAACTCTGAATTTCTTTTTCTTCTGTGATCTGACTCATGTGTAAGTCTGCTGCTTTGAGACTGCTCTTTACTGTGTTGCATCTGCTATCTGCAGCATGTTATTGTACAATCAGCTACAGTCTTATCACTTATTGAAGTGTGATATTCATCTGATTTCTTCATTACTTCTCATTCTTTTCTTATAATTATAAAAAGATCAGAATAAGTGAGATCATCTGATTTATAAGCATCTATGATTTCTCTTATCTTGTGAGACTTTTCAATTATAAGTCTCTTCTTTTTCAACACTGATAATAGTGCTGTGAATGACTATAATCTGCTCAGATCTTGTATCTTTACTTTTATAAGTTATGAATTATTTATTAAGTTGTGTAAGATCTGTCTCTCTGATTCTTTTAATGCATATATTCTCAGAAAATGTGATTTAAGTATTTTATATGACTTAAATCATCTAGATTGAAACTTCTCAGAACTCTCATTATATATAAGAACTCACATTCTCATCTTGAGACTTGATTTCTTAACTAGTGAGTCTCATATTCTTTTCAATTGAATTGCTTAGTTCAGAAGTAACTCATTAGCTTTTGTACATGCATGACTGATCTCTTTCAATCTTGATTCTGTGTCTGCAACTGTTGCATCTGCAACTGCTGTTTTCTCTTTCATCTTTTTCAAAGCATTCTCTGAGATGCATGGATGCAATTCATACAACAGATAGAATGATGAACACTTAGAGACTGCATGCTGCTGAATTCACATGACTAATAGCACCTGACTGAGATATTCATCTCATAATCTTGTAGACTTACTCACTAGATATTTTATCAGCATGTTGCTCAAGATTTCATTCAAGCATTTCATCTTCTCATTCATTCACAGATAATATAATGTTATTCTACAATGTCTTGTCTGTAATTGACTTATGAAATGCCTTACTACTTCTTCTATGAGATTCACATCATTATCAGTTAGAATCTCATGTGGCATTTCATAGTTAACATAGATCTTATTATGTAGAAACTTCATCATCACCTTCTCTATCATCTCTGAAACTGTTTTCACAACTGGTCAGTCAGTAGCATAATCAATAGCAGTGATTATTCATTGATTTTCATTTGATATTTATGATAATATGTCTATGAGGTTCATCTCTCATCATTTGAACAGTTGTATTGTACACTTCATCTGATGTTGCACTTTCTCACATTCTAACTCTTTCTTAGATTCTTTCATAACCTGACAATTCAGACACTTGTGAGTGTACATCTGGATGTCCTTGATCATGCTTGGTCAGTATACTCTTGATTTAAGTACACTCATGAGTTCAGAGCTTTCTAAGTGACTGAATTCCTTGTGCATGTGAGTCATCAAGTCACATCTAAATGAAGATTCTAGATAGAGAGCTTCTGTATATTCTAGATTGCAGTAAAGCATAACATCATTTTCTAATTTTCTCAGCTTGAAGTTTGAAAGCATCTCTTCTACTACTCTCACAAGATACTTATCATCTGACATCTTATCATTCTTCAAGTGAGAGATTATAGCATTTACTCATTCTGATTTCTTGCATTCTCTCAGTGTGTTTAACATGAATATTTCTTGTATCTGATTCACAGAATTCTCACTCATGAAATCAGATCTGTGACTGATTATATCAGATATCACAGCATTCAATCTCTTTCAGTATTTGATATGAAGATTGTACACTTGAAACTCTGAGATTCAATGTGCTAAGTGTTTGAAAGGTTTTATCATTGATTATAGATAGATAAGACTTTCATAATCTGTGATTATCATTGTTGTATATCTGTTATCAATATATCTATCTCACAATGCCAGTGCATGCTTAATCACTAGTAATTTCTTTTCATACACTGAATAATTGAGCTCAGCATCTGATAGTTTTCTATCATTGTATATCACTGAGTGCAGCTTGCTGTTCTTACTCATCTGTAGAAGAGTGTCTCTGATAGCTTATTCAGATGCATCTGTCTTAATATAGAAAGGTTTATCATAATCTGATTGAATAAGTACTGAGAATATTATTACATATTTTCTCAGTGTGAGAAAAGCCTCTTCACACACAGTATTTCAGATGATTGAATAAAACTTCTTCTTTCACAGATTTGTATCTGTTTCTCTTAAGAGATCTGAGAGTGATGCAGATATTCATATGAAATCCTTGATAAATCTACAGTAATATAAGACTAACTCAAGAAACTGTTGTATATAATGTACATTTCTCAGCTGCAGTCAATTCACTATGACATTCAATTTCTTCAGAATGAGATGTATACAGTCATCACTCATTACATATTCTATAAACTTCAACTCTTCTGTTTCAAACACATACTTGATTGATTTAATATAGAGCTTATACTCTGTCAGAGTTGTAAGCACTTCATTGAGATACTTCAGATATTTGTTATATGAGTTTGAAAAGACTAGAATGTTATCAAGATATATAAGACATGAGGTTTCATTCTGTTTATAAAGAATCATATTCATCATCATTTGAAAGATGACAGATACACTTGTCAGACTGAATAGCATTGCCAGGAATTTGAACTTCTCTCATTGTATATTAAACATGGTTCACAGAACTGACAGTTTATCTATACAGATCTGTCAGTATTCTGAGAGAAGATCAATCTTCAATAGATATCAGGCATTTTCAACTGTATTCAACTGTTGTTGAATCTGTGATAATGAATATTCATTCTTGATTGTAAGCTTATTGAGTGCTCAATAATTGATACACATCTGTCACTTCTCATCTGCCTTTTTCATGAATAGAACTGAAAAGCCTCATGTACTTGATGAGAGTTGTATGAGACTATGTTCTAGAAGGTCTGTGATCTGACACTTCTGTTCTTTGAGATGCATTTGTGATAGAGAATATGCATTCTGATTGACTGGTTTTGCATTCCTCATGTCAATCTCATGTACAAATCCTTGTTTCAGTGATAATTTCAGTGAAAGATCTGTTCAGAAGATCTTCTCATGCTTCTTCAGAAGCTTCTTCATACACTTGTTCTTCTGTATATCTTTTATCTTGGTTTTCTTCACTTTCAGATTCTGTATAACATACAAGATGCTTTCAGATGAGGTCTTGTGAATTATTCTTTTTACTTATTAATGTATAAGCAGATTTAATCCTTCTATATCAGAGACATGAAATGTTCTTCTCATATCAGTTGATAGAATTATATGAATCATTTTCTTCCTATCAGTCAACTGCATATGACATGTATGTCATTGAATCTGTGAATTGAATCTTTGAAACCAATTGAGTCTGAGAATAAGATTATATTTCATGTTCTGCAGCTCTCACACTCAAATATAGCAAGATCATTCTTCAAAGTGCAAGAGAACTCTTACTCTTACAGATGATATCAAATATTAATTATCAGATAATCTTATGTGTCAGAGATTCTTCACTCAGCAGACTTCTTTCAGTCTTCAGATTATATGATTATCAATATATTGTGTAGAAGCTTCTATATTCACTAACACTTTTACAGTCATCTCTTAATTCTTACTCAAGTGTCTCTTATACATTAACATTTCAGATCTTAAGATATTGAGATAAGTGTTCACTTCATCCTCACCTGCATCTCAGTCAGAAGCCTGCTTTCTCTTAATGTTCACAGAATTCAGAGAGTCATCTAATACAGACATCTCTTTCACTTTGAAGACTTTTCATAGAATATCAGTGAGTGTCTCTGAGCTCACTGATTCTGCTAGTTTTTTGACTCTCTTGCTTCTCTTGACTGCACATGCTGAGTGCAATCTTTTACATCATGATTTTAACATTTATAGTTGAAGTAAGCTCAATGCTTATAACATCAAGGTTTTCACTCAGAGAATCTCTTCTTCAGAGAATTCAGTACTTTAGCAATGACATTCAGATCTAGATTCATCATGTTCAAGTATGTAACTTGTGTTATAGAAGTCTGATTATCTGTTCTTCACTGAGATATACTTGATTGCAGTATTTTCTGTCACAATTGACTCACTTGTTCCTATATAATAAGAATATTGTATGCTTTCTTCACTGTGCCTGGCTGTGAGATTAAGCATTTTCATTTCACTCTCAACTCAGATGTAAGATCATGAATGAAGATCTGTAAACAGAAAGATGTTGAAAGCTCTTCATTCAATGTGAGATAGTATAAGCTGAAGTGTGTGAAGTATGATGTAAGATCACTCACTTATCTACACTCAGTGAAGTGTTTGTAATACTTGTCTTACACATTCACTTTCTCAAAGTTGTACAAGATTCATTTGGAAAACTCATTTCATATTCATGAGAATGAATATTGCTTCAGATCTGTAAGATTCATCTTTTCATTAGTCATTTATAATGACTTCACTTTTTCACATAGAAATACAGCAGATCTTAAGACTTGTTAAAATTCTGTTAACTGTCTGTCTGTGAGTTCACATTCAATCTGATAATATAATCACATCTGACTTAGCCAGCTGATTGCAGCATCATTTTTTCAGTCATTATTAAAGCTTAATAGCTTCAGCAGATCTCTCAGCTTGATGTATTTCATGCTTGAATTCTCATTCTGCACAGCAGTTTCTGATGATATGTACACTTCTGAAGAGATTGTGAATGATTGTGATAAGATCTTCAGGTTCAGCATAGTTATCTATCTGTATAAATGTTCAATCTCTCACTGCAGGCCTAAGATCTGGTTTTCTCTATTCTTATTAATGATGGTGATTGCATCAGTGAAGCTCTTTATAGTGAATGCTTGATCTGCAGTGAATGTCAATTATTGTTTGACTTTCATCTCAGTCTGTCACTGTGTATACAAGGCCTCAATCTCATTTAGAATTCTTGTACACATATGAAGCTTCAATTTCAGTTTGATGATTTCAGCTGCTTTTCTTACTGCTTTGAGTAAACTCTCTAAAAGATTCTGTATATCTTTCAGTTCAGATAGTAGAGAAGAATGTTATTTATATTGACTAGAGAAGATATTCATTTCAGTGATTTCTTATTAATTGTATAATATCTATTATTATATCATTATATTATTATATTACTATATTATTATATTGCTATATTGTTATATGATTTCTGTTATCATTGTACAACTCTGATGATGGTCACTCTCTCTTTTATCTCTTTAAGTGAAGAGTAGTCTTCTTTGAATCTAGTTCATCACTCTCATCTCTTTTCTCACATCTCATTCATTCACATACATGATATTCATCTGAGTGTGAAGTTTTCTCTCAATAAGTGCAGCAGTATTAATCAGATGCTCTTTCACTCACTGTTCTTCATACACTATCTTTTGAGATGTTCTAGAATCACACTGACATGATAACTATGAATTACTTTGTAAATGAAATTATCATGTTCTGAAGAAGCCTGTGCTTCTCACCAGTTTTTAGACATGCTATCAGATAGACTGGCCGCTGAGATCATGAATTTCATGTTTAATCTCATTTGATCTGGTCTCATACATTTCTTGGCGTGAATTCTGCTGAGACTGGCTATTAAAAAAACATGTAAAGTGACTATATATCAGATCTTAAAATGAAATCATGACTTGAAAAAAATGAGAAAGTGATCTCATTTGATCTCATTTAGTTCCATTCTTGACATAAAGTTACTATTTTTAGACATTTTAAGGTTTTTTTTAGACTATTTTTAATTTTTTAAAAAGTAACACTTTTTGGTAACACTCAAATGAGATTTAAAGTCATTTAAAGCAATAAAAATAATTTAAATTGAGAAGTGGAAATCATGATCTCATTTGGAAAATGTGACAAGAGTAGACAGTAAGTTTCACTGAAACAGTATGAGACTACTATCTAATGTTAAAACTGTGTAATGGGATCAGTCGAATTGATAATGAGACTATTAAAAAATCTGGTCCTGGTCTCAGACACAGTCACACGGTCAGTCTACTACCAGATGTCATTCAAAGGTTTTTTTTCCAGTGTATGATTACAGGTGTACGCTGGCTTCTTATATATTGTAATATCATACACTAAATTAATTAGTGGCTGCTATGGCTCCTTTACACTCATAAGCAAGTTCAGAAGCGGCCGCGTTATTATCCGACAGTCGTACGTTCTTCCAAATCACCGTACGTTCTTCCGAACCACACTTTAACTTTAGTGCTGAAATCATCTGTATAGACTTCTGTATTCTTGTTCACAGATGTAAAGAATAGGAAATATGTTTGATTATTGTATATATACTGTTCCACACCAGTATCAAAGATTCAGGAGTTTCAGAGATAGAAGTGTGAATTTGAAGAGTTCATTGATATTTTCCAGATCTGCTGATTGATAGATTGATAATTGATAAATTGATAATCAATAGATTGATGATCTGATTACTTCAGAATCATTTCTTCTAGAACTGCTTTATTAACATTTATTATATCTGTATTTGTGAATAAATCTCTAGATATTACATGATTAATATATCTCTTTAATTCTTGATTGTTAAAAGCTTGATCAATCTGAGTTCTCTTCTTCTCATTTTTCTTTTATTCAGATGACTTTCTTAATGAATTGAGATAGTAGCACTGAGTGTATCAGTGATAAGCTTCATAGATGCAGTTTCTAAATATCACTGATAATAATTACTGAGATCTTTTATTAAGAGTAGCAAAGTTCATAGATTTATCTTCTTTAAGAATACTCATTTCTCTATACTGTTTCTTGAAGTTCTTAACTAACTGTATCAAAGATATGATATCTTTATCATATCAGATATTCTTAGCTCATGCTTGTATATAATCTGCATTAATAGCTAGATTCATATTTAAGAAATCTTTCTTTAAGTTAAACTGTTCAGCTATATTTATCTCTTTAATATTATCTTTAATAAGAGATCAGTCATTTAATCACTTCTCTATATCTCTATTTTTCAGTGCTTTGCAGAGATCATGATATCAGATTCTCACATTATCTTAATAGTCTGTGATTGTGAGTGAGAGATAATCTCTTAATAAATGAATAATCTTCTTCATATCTTCATTCTTACTGTGTACATATTATAGCTCTGTGACATTCACTATTCTTCATATAACATCTCATATCTTTGTCATACCTTTATTCAATGCCCCGGTGGCCGAATGGTTAATGCGGCCACTCAGTAGCGCCTTGGCGTGGGAAACCAAGGCGCGTGGGTTCGAAACCCGCAGGGGATACATTAAATCCGGAACTCAAGCACCTCAGGTTTCTAATAAATACAGAGGTGTACAAATCACTTCAATGAATCACTCTATGTTTCTGAGCTGGGAAGTTATTATCATATGTATCTAATTGTCACTTCTTTGTATTTTTCTATGTTCTTGTTATCTTGACATGATCTCAACACCTGTATTTTCTTCTGTATAATCAACACTTAACCTGTATTTAACATTACGCAAGAACTCATCATAAGCTCCGCTTTGTATATGAGTATAATGAAAGAATAATAATAATAATAATAATAATAATAACCTTCATTTAATTTCTTATATTTCATATATTTGATTTTTCATGCAGTGATCTTAATATTATATACTATCTTAGCTTTCACAGTGGCTTTTTCTGAACACTCAGATTTCAGAGATTCTTCTAGTTCAGAGAAAATATCAGGTTTATCAAGATTGATGAAGTCTGATATCTTCTTGTTCTTTGCATATTCTAGCATATACTTGTATCAAAGTTTTCAATCTTCAGAAACACTAAGATGAACTATTATACTAGACATTGTCTTATCTGTTATATCAGTTATATTAAATGAATTGAGAAATCAGTTCAAGTATTTGTGAATAGATATGATCAGAATTCAGAGTAGACTGACTGTCAGAATCATGAATTTCATGTTTAATCTCATTTAGTCTGATCTCATATATTTCTTGACGTGAATCCTGCTGGAACTGACTATTAAAAAAACATGTAAAGTGACTATATATCAGATCTTAAAATGAAACCATGACTTGAAAAAAATAAGAAAGTAGTCTCATTTGATCTCATTTAGTTTCATTCTTGACATAAAGTTACTATTTTTAGACATTTTAAGGTTTTTTTTAGACTATTTTTAATTTTTTAAAAAGTAACACTTTTTGGTAACACTCAAATGAGATTTAAAGTCATTTAAAGCAATAAAAATAATTTAAATTGAGAAGTGGAAATCATGGTCTCATTTGAAAAATGTGATAAGAGTAGACAGTAAGTCTTACTGAAACAGTATGAAACTACTATCTAATGTTAAAACTGTGTAATAAGATCAGTTGAATTGATAATGAGACTATTAAAAAATCTGGTTCTGGTCTCAGACACGGTCACACAGTCAGTCTAATTCAGAGTGTATATCAGTTGAGTATTTCAGAACATATACAAGTGAGAATCTATCTTCTCAGTTCAAATGATAGTTATCAGTTTGAATGAGAATTGAGATCAGTGATCAATTGTCTCAGTTCAAATAATAGTTATTAAATTCAAATGAGGATTGAGATTAGTGTATCACGCTTCTCTTCAGATGCTGCTTACCAGGCTCATAACTGTCAGAATGAGTGTCACAGATGAATATGTTGAAGACATATGAATCTTATTTGTATCAAGATCTGCTTGTTATATTATCTATGCACTATCTAATATATCTATTTCATACAAAAGATAGAGCTATTTATAGTAAAATATATGTGCAAGCCAAGAGAGCTAGCATAAGTGAGTATTAGATGAGCATTGTAGTAAGCTGATGATGATGAGAAATATTGTAGTAATACGATGTTGGTGGCGTTCAGTAGTGTATAACCTCTTTTTCCTGACATGGTGACTGAGCTCTTTTGCCCCAGTAGCCTACAACCTTTTCTTCCAAGGTCACATGACTAGACTGAGCAGACTGAGTCGACCAATCACCAGCACCAGCCTTTGACGTCAACCTTAACCAAGGACATCCGAGGAACTAGGACGACATATATCATTCTCGGGATCTATTGTTTATGTAGTAACTCAGTTCCTTCGCAATAGAAATATATATAAAAAGAGAAAAACAATGGCTCCTCTAGTAACTGTAGCTACTTGGTAGGTTCCATGCCTCCTATCCGCGCGGATCAGAAATTTCTAACAACCATCTAGTTCCCTCAACCAGTGGGTGCTGGATTTCGAAGGAAACACGAACCGGATCATTGACAGTATCCGCATCGCCAAAGCTGCTGGGGCCAAGTGTGCACTCTACCACCGTCTTCTTGTGGAATCCTCACTGAAAAACATTATAGGCTTCGCGTAGGACCTGAACTTGAAATTACCGGCTACTCATGTCAAGACCACTTTCTGGAAGGGGATCTCTACTTGCATGTTTGGCAATGCATTGCAACCATCGTTGATCATCCCGACTGTCAAGATATCCTTATTGATATTGGCGCTCCTGTATGTTCTAAAATGCATTATAATTCATATAAGCGGTTTTTGATTAGCTGACTCATTCAAGGTGCGCCATCGCAATGTATGTATTACTACTCCATTAGAAATGGATAAACCATATGCTTATGGCTCTAGATTCGCTATAATGCGCGAATCCACATTTTGAATCGGAAGATACTTCTGATCAAGCCAAAGATGTGGCTTGCGGGAGGTAGTAAAACGCTCCTACGAGTTTGCGATATTTCCATCATACTAAAATCTCCCCAGATGCCAATTACTACGAATACAGATGGTTTACGCCCTGGGCTAAACCAAGATATGTAGAAGACTACTATCTTGAAAGAATCGTGGGCGGGATTACTGGCCAGGCCACTGTCCCAATTGGAGACGCAGTCATCAGTACGTACGACTCCGCGATTGGTATCGAAACCTGCGAGGAACTCTTCACCCCGAGTAATCCAGGTATTCATATGGGGCTCAATGGAGTAGAAATATTTACGAATTCAAGTGGAAGCGTTAGTATGAAGTCCAGACTCTTTTGCCTTCTCCATGCTAATATCGTTTTGCTTTAGCACCACGAGCTCAGAAAGCTCAAGCAGAGAATTGACCTTATTCGCCACTGTACGAGAGGTGGTGGGATCTATCTATACGCCAACCAAAGAGGCGAAGACGGAAACGGACGTCTTTATTTCGATGGTTCAGCAGGCATATTCGTCAATGGGCGTGTGGTTGGGATGAGCTCTCAATTCTCGTTAAAGGATGTGGACGTCGTCACCGCAGTTATAGACTTGTTAGTGTGATGTTCAGATTTGGCTTGATTCCAATAGCTAACAGATACCGTAGAGAAGAAGTCCGCAGTTTTCGTACATCGGTTAGTCGAAGCTCCCAAGGCAGTCAAGCCCCTGCGTATCAGCGGATCGAAGCCCCAATCTCCCTGTCGAGAAAGTCAGACTCACTTAACCCGAATATTCAACCCTCCCCTGATATCGAATTGGAATACCATTCCCCAGAGGAAGAAATTGCTTTGGGTCCAGCTTGCTGGCTTTGGGATTACCTAAGGCGCAGCAGGCAGTCTGGTTTCTTGTAAGATACGACCTTATCACTATACTTATACTTTCCCCACTAAGCGTCGTTCACAGCCTTCCCCTCTCTGGAGGACTGGACAGTGCATCGGTCGCCGTAATCACCTTCTCGATGTGTCGGCTTGTTGTTTCTGCTTGCCATGACGGAAATCAAGCCGTTATTGCAGATATGCGCAGGATCGTCGGAGAACCGGCCGATTCACAATGGTTGCCAGAAACTCCTCAAGAGCTCTGTGGCAAAATCCTTCACACATGCTATATGGGTACTACTAATTCTAGCAAAGAAACGCGAAATAGAGCCAAGGAGCTGGCGAAGTCTATCGGAAGCTACCACATTGACCTCGACATGGACTCAGTGGTATCTGCGATATCTAACTTATTCACTTTTGTAACTAACTTCACTCCACGTTTCTCTGTCCACGGTGGTAGCCCCACTGAGAATCTTGCTCTTCAAAGTAAGCCTTCAATTCCAGTTCTGTCTTCTGTGCTTAACTTATCCTTGCAGACATTCAAGCGCGTTCCCGCCTCGTTGTTGGCTATATGTTCGCCCAGCTGCTTCCTCTAGTACGGCAGAGACCAGGGGGTGGTTCCCTTCTTGTTCTTGCATCAGGTATGTTTCGCGCCCTTCCTCTAAGTGCAGATCTCTAACTAACTACTTCAAGGCAATCTCTCGGAGCAGTTTGTAGTCCCATTTTTTGATGTCCCTTTCGTAATCAGGTACTAACTTTATTTATAGATTGAGAGGATACCTTACCAGTAAGATTCAACTTCCCAAGCTGCCGGCATTATTATTATGATGACTGACCGGAGTAGAATATGACTGTTCAAGCGCGGATCTGAACCCAATCGGCTCGATTGATAAACTGGACTTGGTCAAGTTCCTGTCATGGGCGAAAGTAAACTTTGATATTCCTATTATTGAAAGCTTCGTTCATGCCACACCCACCGCAGAAGTAGGTGTTTTACCAGTATGTCCCAAAAGTGACCATCGCACATGCTAACAAACATGTAGTTGGAGCCCATTACCGAGAGCTACACACAGTAAGCAGCTTTTGCCCGTAGCTTTTATTCATAGCCACAATGCTAAACAAGGTACCCTAGATCCGATGAAGACCAAATGGGCATGACCTATGCGGAGCTCTCCGTATTTGGACGTCTGCGCAAAATCAGTAAATGTGGGCCCTTTGGCATGTATGAGAAGCTGCTACATATGTGGCCTCAACAGCATACTCCGAGGGAGATTTATGAGAAAGTCCGCAGGTTCTTCTATTATTATGTGAGCAAAATGATTACCCTCCTTCCGACGCATTAATTTCCCCAAGGCGCTGGCTAATGTTCATTTATTAGGCTGCGAACCGTCATAAGCAGGTTTGTAGTATTCTTTCTGTGAAAAATTAGAATGTGGATAATTAACGAGAGCATCATTTCATTAGGTTGTACTCACGCCAAGCTATCACGCCGAAAACTACAGCTGCGACGATAACCGGTAAGTCGTCTCGACTCCCATCCAATGGAGAAACACCAGCACAAATTGAATCCATGCAAGGACACGAGCAAAGCCTGACCCATCCCTTGCAGACACGATCAACGGCCCATCCTTTATCCTGCCGCATTTCCGTTTCAGAATAAGAAGATCGAAGAGCATGTGCAGGCCTTGGAAAGACAGGCCGAAGCACCCTCTGCTGCCGAAGATACGGCGCACGAGAAGTACTTGTGAGTATGCAGAAGCACGCGACACAAACTAGCGTAATGGGTCTGCAAGAGAAGAGAGGAAAGTATACTCAAATCTGCCATCCCTGGCGTGTAAATAGTTTCTTATGGCGCTAAATTCCAGGCGAGATGGATTGGATACGAGGAAACGTAGCTAGACTAAGCTTGTGCGAAATGAATATCATGTTTTACAGAGGATTCTCCTTTCATTTCCTACTTTGCACACACATTGTCATTGTATCAAATTATCCTATGAAACCAGCAATCCAGTTCAGCGGGAGCTTCAAAATAGAAATAACCTGAAACAAAATACAATACAGAAGGTTGTTCGACCGAGGGATATTTGAGAGTACTGTCAACCCAGGTTAGACTTGTCAACTCTCGATTTCGACACACATCGTACGTCTAGTTCACAGACACGAGCAACGATGCAGAAAGGTGGGCTGAGCGGTGTGTACGGATTAATCGCGGCTCATTATTATAATTGCAGAAGCAGCCTCTCATAAACACTAATCCGTAAACGAGATTAGTATAGGTCATACTCGTAGACAGGCACCAACGCGACGTTTATGTCGGGCTGTTCTTTTGTATCCACTAGGGGCTAGACGCATCGTCGCAAATCATTATTAGTTATTCTTCATGTTCCAGAATCCTCGAGAGATATTGCTCGTTCGATAGAAAGGATTGATTTTTTGTGTGCTCCGAACCAGCCATGCATCCAATATCCAATATCGATACGACGCAAAAAGCCGGCCAGGAAAACAAGCAATGCCACAAAACCAGCATCCCTTGTCCCTCTCTGTACAGGAGTTTTAAGGGGAAAATGTGTCCTGATCACTGGGGCAAATCTTGGCTTCTCATATACTGACGAATTGAAACATCCCGCGCTGTCGAATGCAGGGGATAACTAGCCATGCTGTGGCGCGGACGGGGCTTCCCAGGAACCCTAGCTGATATTCCCCAGCCGTCGCTGTAGCACAAATCAGCCACGCCCGTTCCTCTCACAACAGGAACGAAAACCAAAAACCCATGCATCTCAATGGATGGAGAGACCAGACGGTTCGCCTGCACTTCTAGACCAACAAACAGAGAGGTTCTTCTTGATGATAAAGAGGCTTTGACTCCTCCTCCCCCTGATTGCACGAGTGGCCCAAGGCCCTCCCACAAAGTTCGTCGAGAAAAAGCCAGCTATTCGCTTTTCAACATTGGGTACCAGAGTTATATTTCGTATCAGCACTACACAACACTGAAACCTGGAGAGGACAGGGATTCGAGATCTGAGCTGTGAAACGAGATCCAAGCTTCGCGGCGCAGCAGCCCGGTACCTGATGTACCGTACCTCCTCTTAAGGGAGGGATCAGTTACGAATATCCAAGGTCCCAAAGGCTCAACTACAAGGTGGTGGCGAGGCCGATCGAGCTACCCCTCGCGGACAATGTTTTGAGAGAGCGGACGCCAGGGGAGCTGTCATACACCCATGAAAGTAGACCAGAGCCAGGTTACAATTCGGATATCTAGAATCTACACTGCCCACGAGCAGGACCCCTATCCGCGATTTAACTAATCCTCTCGGACGGTTCTGAAAAGCTTCTCACGAACGAGACGAGGCATGAGTTTAAAAATGACAGGGTTGGAGCCCCAACTGGAGAAATAGTTCACATAAACCAATCACACATCCTCACAGCTTCCCACTGGAATTTAAGCAGTAACTACAGCGTAGTTTTAGCTTTCTTATCATTAGCCTAGGGGTGTTTTGGTGGCGGGACCAAGCTCTCCCCTCTCGTAAGGCGAAACACTCTCAAGGCGGGTGGCATACAGGTCGAACATATCCAGCCGCTGCTGCGCATTTTTGTTTCCAAGGTACCTAACAAGGGAGGTACATCAGGGTAAGTGAGTGGGCCAAGGCGAAGTCCGGAGAAAATCAGAGAAACTTATTCAGGAGGTCGGGGTATTGAAGAAGAGAGGCTCCTTGGCAGCGAGACCGAGAGCTGAGCAGGTAGGTTGGAGACAATATTTAAGATGCCACTATTCCCGGGTGGTTTTTACGGAATTTTGATTCATGTTCAACAAGTACAGCGCGGTATACTTTATATACCTTCATTCCAAGCTCACGCCCACTATCCCCCTCCCTTATCCTAAAACAAAGAAACGAAATCAAGGCGCCCCATCTATCGAAATGCGTTTCTCGATCCTTCTTGCCGCCGCTCTCTCCGTTCTCCCCTCTGCGCTGGCCGCCCCAACGCTAGAACCCAGGAAATGTGTTGGCCCCAATGTCAACAAGGCCACTCTCGCCTTGATCAAGGAATTTGAGGGCTTCGTACCACGACCCGCACCAGATCCGATTGGACTGCCCACCGTGGGATACGGCCATCTCTGCAAGACCAAGGGATGTAAGGAGGTCAAATTCCCGTTGACCAAGAAAACTGCAACAGCCTTGTTGAAGAAGGATCTAAGGGTGCGTTCGCTTGCTGACCATTTTCCTAAACAAAATTGACGATTCAGTTGCCCCTTAAGGAATCGCCAACATGATTTGCTGACAATGCATTTGCGAAATAGAGTTTCCAACAGGCCATCACTCTGTCAACTAAGAAGGCAGTGAAGCTCAATGCGAACCAGTACGGCGCCCTTGTTTCATGGGCATACAACGTTGGACCCAATGCTGCGCGGTCCTCCAGCTTGATCAGAAGACTCAATAGGGGTGAAAATCCAAACAAGGTGATTGCGCAAGAGCTTCCCAAGTGGCGGTTGGCTGGTGGTAAAGTTTTTAAGGGACTTGTCCGCAGACGCAAGGCAGAGGTTAAATTGGCCAAAACTCCAACCAAGAAGAAGGCGCTTCCAGTTAAATGCTAAACACCACGTGAAAAGACAGCAGAATCGCTCCCATCTCTTTATTTTTTTATTTTTTTCCCCTTCTTCTTTTTGCATCATCTTTCATGTCTTCAAGTGATTTTGTTATGTTCTATTCTTTCGTTTTTGTTTTGGTATCTTGCCTTCCATTTCCCGACGTCTTTTTTTTTTTTTTTTTTTTTTTTTTTTTTTTTTTTTTTCTGTATCTACGTTCAATTGAATTTGCAATATTGCATTTAAAAGGCGTATGTCAACAAGCATATGGAACAATGGGCGTCTTTGCACTTCCAATAAGTTGATCAGAGCGTAAAGTTAGAAGGATATAAGTTCTTGAGCCTGGATCCGAAATTTGAGTTCCTGTACTCTGTCATGTACACTTACATGTACATGTACAAGTGCGACTCCGGAAGAATTTGAATGGTGATACCCACGGAGGAAGAAAAGGGAATTAGCATAGGACAGGTAAGTCCAGCACCTGTGCGATGCTCCCTGCAAAGTGGGAACTTAGGTCCACTTAAGTTAGTCAGTTCAAGGTAGGTACCCTACCACTCTAATAGGTAAAACCCAGTGCTAAACAAATAGACTTAACGTGAACACTGAAGTTCATAGTACCACCTACTCGTTTCACTTGAGAAACTCCGATGACCCTTGTGGACGTTGTACGCGCCGAGACGCTTCAAATAGGGGACAGGCAGCCAGCCCTACAATGCACCTAGTCATCCAATCGTGGTGACTTTTTTTCCTGCTTCCTGAGTCTGAGAACATATCAGAGATCCATGTGGACAAGACTCTCGCGGTCCACGTGGCATAAGCCAGTTGTACGAAACAGTTCTAAGAATAACCACAGGACATACCCATACACCCCTTTCCCAAGACTGGGGGTATTCAGCGGAACAGGGATTTATAAAATTTCCTCTGCTGGTATCAGTGTATTTTCTGAAGGGTGCAAATTAGTGAAACATTTTTAATACTTGAACAATGTCTTAAGTGGAAGTGTCAGCTACTTCTGGAAAGTAGCCTGTCAAACAATGGGATTTCTTTGTTGGACACAACAAGGTAAGTTAAGCAAGAAAACAGATATCATCTGGCAGTTTGCACTATTCAAAGATGAATAGATGACAACCATGAGGAGCTGATCAAGAGCTGACCAAGAATATGTGAAACAGAACAAGAATATGGGACTCACTCTTCTTCCTAAATCGGCTTTCCCAGCTTCTCGAAAAGGCGCCATGGGCTGGAAAATTACTTCTAGAATGCGTCAGAACGGCGACTTGCAGGCATGTCACAATTTGTCCAAAAAGGGCCACAACATCGCGTCCAGCAAGACTCCTCCGAATGAATCATGGCTTTTGCAGCGTACCGGTTGGTCTTGCATACATTTCAGTCAGCCAGCCTCACATCAGGATTCTTGAGGTCTCACGTTCAATTTGCCCGATTGCAATCGGTGACTAGAACGCAGTTATTCAAAGATCGCACGCTGGGTAGAGAAATATAGCAAATTGATTGCATATCACTACCTACAGCATGCATGGGTAAGATCCTCCTGCTGAAAATGTGTATAGCTCACATTTCGTCTATATAAATTTATGATGTCGAGTCAAAAAAAAAAAAAAAAAAAAGGGGGAAACTAGTGATGTCACGTGGCTTTGTTGATAATTCTCTTCAATTGCATCGCATAAGTTAACGGAAGATTATTTGGAGACACGACACGTAGCTGCAGCAGAGCTATTCTTATTTTCAGGTTTCCCGGACAAAAGTTGATGTTACAGGGATATTTATGAGAGCTCAGTTTCAAACACATCCAGCACGAAATTGCATATTTATTTGCGGAGCGAAGCGAAGCAAATATATGATGAAAACCCTGGTCATTAAAAGTGGAGAATTTTCTTTTTGAGGTTCTTGGCGCGAATACAGCTCACTGATTGGTGTAGAATTAAGTGAAGTGCAATCCTGTGACATTGCACTATATCCATGGATCTCTGCACGCCCACAACGCGTTCATCTTTCATCTCATCAATCATCTACTCTGTACAGATTCTTGAATAATAGATCACACATCTCATCAACTACCTACTCTGTATAGATTCTTGAATAATAGATCATACATCTTATCAACTATCTACTCTATACAGATTCTTGAATAGATAACACATCTGATCAATCATCTCTCATAGATTCTCAAGAATGAATAACATGTTAAAAGCCTGCATTCACTGCTTATAAAATCAGTCTCTTGACTAATTCATTTCTTTACAGCATTCTACTACTTCTACAGCTGTCTGCCTTTAATACTGCACTCAGAGAACTCAGATATTGTAATCTTCTCTCATTATATTTTTTCTATCACTGATTATCTCTTTACACTGTGTAGAACTGTAAATGAATATATACAGTGAAATCAGATTCTTCTACAGTTATAAATTCTATAATAAATGAGTCTGAACTCTCTCTGTCATCTCAGACATATTAATACTTTATATAATTAACAGCAGTCTTTTAAGTCTATGAATAGTCTATTAAAATAGATATATTATCTAAGATTAAGTTTTATCACTGTGAGATTTATAGTTCTGATATATCTTTATTAACAGCAGTCTGTAAAAAGAAAACTGCTATTCAAAGAGCTTACTATATTATCAGATATTATAGAGAATATTTCTTATTAACTTTATTCTTAACTTAATTGAGAAAATGACTGCAGCTGCTATCTTTGATAATTAATTTATCTCTCAATTCTGCAGATCTCTCTTCAGTCTTTCATCAATTATCTATATTATTATTCAACTCATTTTTAAGTTAATCTAATTTTATTTTTACAGATATGCTTTCACTGCAGATATCTTTTACATTATTTTTCTTACTTTTAACTTTTTAAAGTTATATTTCTCAGAGCTCTGCAGATTCATTCATTAATTAATCTAATAAAAGAGTTAGCAGTCTTTTAATATCTCAGCACTCTATATAATCTGAAAGCTTAATTAATATATTAAATATAGAAGCTCTCACAATTCTTCAGAAATATAATCAGTTATAGACTATAATTATCTCAGACTCTTTAATAAACTCTCAGAGTTCTACTTATCTTACAGATTCAGCTGTTAATTCTGATAATTAACAGTGTATACAAAAATTTCACTATATATTTAAAGATTTATAGATAAAGATCTATAGTTATTATTAAATTTACTAATTCAGAATAAATCTTTAAAATAATATTTATACTTATTATCATGCTGTTAATTTGAGACAGCTGTCTGATAAGCTGTTTTTATTCTCTTAAGAGAATAATCTTGATTCTGATAATCTTAATTCAGATCTCTCTGTTCTCAGTTAGATTGAAGAGATGTTAATTTTATATATACATATCTTCATTAAGATCTGTTAAGTCAGAGAATATCAGTATAAGTATAAAGATTATATTATTAACTTTCTTAGAGACACTGACTGTGTTTATAACACTCTCTCACTTCTTTCTAAGAATCTTAATGTTATTATATTGAAGTCTTCAAATTCAAATGCAGATTCTCACTTATAATATCAGTTTCACTGAGATTTCATAATTTATAAAGAAGCTGTTACTCAATGATTAATCTATCTTTATAAAAATCATCTCAGTTATCAGAACATTGTGATTGATAAAGAGATTTAGAATCAGTTATTTAAAAATAAAGATATCTCTGATCAGATTTCTTTTCACAAGCTTAATAAGCAAGAATTAACAGTTATTGAGAATAAAAATTATTTAAATCTTAATAACTTGAATATCTTATCTGAATACTCTGATGTTTCAGATCTTTTAATCTCACAGTCTGAAGTTAAGTAACTCTATCATAAACTTGAAATATCACAGTGAGAATAGATTGATTATCTCACTCTGTCTTTAGTCTATAATATATTACTTAGTGAGTTTAATAATACTTACTCACTCTTTTCTTAAGTCTTTTCAACACTTTTCTTATAAGATAAAGCTGAATTCATTCTCTCTAGACAAGGAATAATTAGTCTTACAGATTATACACAGTTTCTTCTTAAATATCATGACAGTCACTTTGCTTACTATAGTCATTTTCAATATATTCTTTTCAATTCTCTATTTCATAGATAGATTAATAATCAGAGCTGCTTTTTCTACAATTAAACTGATTCTCTTATTAAGAATCTCACTCTAGAGAAGCTACAGACTGCTTTTACTACTGACACTTTATAATCTATTACAATTTTGAATTCACTTACATGATTTGCAGAGAGTCTTCATGAAACCTGTTCTTTTTAAGATATAAAATATTATCAGCTATAAGTCTATGTTTAAAATATCAGATCTCTGCATCTATTTCTTACTCTCTCAGTCACAGATCATCACTGAGATGATCTGATACATTACTTCTCTAACTATGTTATTTAAAAACACAGTATCAATCTTGAGAGGTTGAAGTTTGTAAGAGATAGTATTTATAACTATCTTACTATAGTTACACATTACTTTTATCTATGACTTGTAATCTTCAAGAAAAAGATTCTAGACTTAAAATTCAAAATTCTAGATTACTGAACTTATTACAAGTGATAAGACTGCAGATCAGTGTACTTACATAGTGTATTTTAATGTAAGAATGCACTGAATTCTGAATTTAATATAAATGAAAACTCTTATCAAGTCTTTGCTGACTACTGAAGTCTTATTATTACAGCTGAGAATTCTGAGCTTAATCATACTTAGTCTGAAGATGCACAGTCACTTCTTTCTCTCAGCTATTCTGATCAGATAAATATCATTGAACATTTATCTATAGTTCTTAATTATATTCAATATCATCACTGTAGTGAAAAGTACTATATTTATAAACACTGAGTCACTGATAATCTACATTGCTAATTTCACTTCTTATATAAATACTGAACTGACTGTGCTATTCTTAAATCTTTGAGTAGTAAATATTATCAGCTGCATCTCTGTTATAATAACTCAATTCTCAATAACTATAACAGATTGATTACAGTTAACTGACTAGTAAATACTGACATTGTCTTCTACACTGACAGCTATACTGTTCTTGATTATCTGTCTAAGTACATTGTCAAGACTGAAACAGACACAGAATTCTATCATTAGATTGTTCAATAAGTGATTTCAAGAATCAGTTCAAGTTATTCACTGCTCTCTACAGTTGTTAAACTTATAAATCAGCTCATTGATGAGTGTGATTGATCTGCTCAGAAGATTTATCATCTTCTTTTAAATCTTTCTTTATAAATGAGTTCTTGCAAGTCAATTGCAGTTAATTGTTAGCTTAAATCTCAATATTATTATAGCTATATTCTTGAATCTGATGAATTATAACATAATTCATTCTTTTTGAAAAAATATAAGCAGTAGTTAACTGAATTTGAAGATCTTTTATTTCTTGAATTTCTTCAAATCTTTTCTCACAGTTATTAAATTAAGAGATGTTCTCATATAAAACTCTGAGTATTAATCTACTTTTCTGTTTATCAGTTTGAAACTGATTCAGAGAACTATACTCATGTTAAACTTCTTCTTCATCACTCTTTTTATTAAATTGAAGATCTTAAGATTGTTGATCTTCTCACTTCTTGATTCTCTTTTACAGAGATCTTTAATTATTACTGTCTTTCTTATAATCACTCAGTTGATGCCTATGATGAAGACATGCTAGAATCAGAACCTGAGTTTAAAAATAATCAGAATAATGAAGAGAAGCTTGATCTCTCTTAAGTATTACTTATCTGTCAAAACTCACAGCATGATAATGATGATCTCATTGACATTTAAAACTATGAACAGCTTGATCATCAGTTCTTAGATTTCAACTATAATTAAAGCTCTCATATTGACACTTATATTAATCTTGATATAGAATTTTGAAATAATATAAAGATCAACTTCTCTGCAGATACTACTCTTTATAAATATAACTTACTTAAGACTCTAGACTCTGATCAATATCTTCTTTATAATACTATTCTCTATCATTATACTGAGATTCTTAATAGTAGATTCTCAGATTCTTTACTAATTAATTTAGATAATGAAGATAACACTGATAAAACTTATCTGATTATAATTTTATCTACAACTCTTCAAAATCTTGCAGAGGCTTAAAATCTCTCAATCTCAATTATTTAAGTCACATTAACTGATGTAGCTGCTTACTTCATTAACACTCAAACCTTGTATACATTATTTCAGCTTCTCATACACAAGAACATGTTATATAAATCACTTAATTCTCAAAATCTTCAATCTTTATAGGCTCTTTTTAAGAATGTTCACTATCTGTTAATTGATGAAAAGTCAATGATTGATTTATAACAACTTTTATAAATTAATCAGATCTGTTATTATATATTTTCTTATAAGAATACTCATTTTAATAATCTCAGTGTCATTCTTAGTGAAGATTTCTATCAGCTCTCATCTATTTTTCAAACTTCACTTTATTACAACAGATGTATTGATTATAAAGAAGATATTCAGAGTCATTAAATCTACTTGATTTTTAGTAAAATCATTCAACTTACTGTGATTTAATAATAAGTGAATAAAGATGTCATCAGCTATCAATTCTGTGAGATCTTGAAAAATCTTTATCTTGATCAGTTAACTCTGAATGATTGAGAGTTTCTTTCAAAGTATGTACAGACTCTAATCTCTTTTAATAATTTGTTTTGTTATAGTCTCTCTTTACTTTATCTTTTTCTTTATCTTTTTCTTTCAATTTCTTTCTACCTATCTATTTAATGTGTCTATCTTTGAGACTGTGTTCTTTTTCTCTTTTCCTTTGTCATGATATTGTCAAATGGTTTCAAAGTATCAAAAGATGTTAAAACACTGTAATTTGTAAACAGTTTTTATATTCTGAGCTGGAATTTTCTGATTTTCCATATCTGAAATTGATGAATGTATAATAGTTAACTTTACAGACATAGGAAAAACCCTGAGAACTAAAAGTTCTCAGGTAGATGTCATAGTCTCTGACTGCATACATCTATAATTGAAGAATAATAATAATAATAATATGTACAGACTCTTATTCCTTATAAAGTCTCAGTCTTTGAAAATACAATTTACATTTATACAAAGAAGTATCATATTCATATCTATAATAATAATACTATTCAAAGCTGTAAACAATCTGTTATTAATATTCAGATCATAAATATTAATATAGACACTTCTCAGTTAGATTCTGATAAGACTGATAATCTTCATCAGAATCTTTCTCTCTTTATCAGCTACTGAATCATACTTCTACAGAATATTTAAACAGACTGTGATCTTATTAACAGTGCTCTTGAGACTCTTCATAACATTGTATAAAGTTCAGATATGAAGAATTCTCATCAAGATTCTTTATTTACACTGCTAATTAATTTTGATAAATATAACAGTTCTACTTATTTGAAATAAGAGAGTCTTAAACTTGTGTCTATCTTTCATAGCTGCTATGACTTTTCTCATATTAACTAAGTCTGCAGCTACATGCAGTTCTCTATTACAGTTATATATACTATTACTGTTTATAAATTTCAAGAATTATCACTTGATCAGACTGTTCTTGATATTTTCAAGATTAAATTTCAGACTAATCTCATATATATTACAGTTTTATAGATTAAAATATATCAAGATCTTCTGTTTAAATAACTCTTTGATTATTTCAGATTTCATCAGCCTGATGATGAAGTAAGCAGAAGTATACAGATATATGAGATTAATTATATAAGATATCAAAGTTAACAGATAACTAAGTTATATCTCTTTTCTTTTTATAGATCTCTGTTAATCTATATTCTATATAGCTTTATTCACTCTTTATTTCATCTTTTTCACAGTTTATATTTAATCTGCTTATTTACTTATTCTTTATTACTATAAGTTCTTCATTTTCTATTCTATCATTCTCTCTATCTGTTCTGCTTGCAGATTTATTAAATTCAATTATTGAATTTAATAAATCTATTACAGTCAATTCTATTATAATCACTGAATCTGAGAATGAGTAGTTAGCAGTCTATAAAAGATATTAAAATAATTCAGATATTAATTTATACAGCTCTGTAAGAAATCCCGCTCCTCGCGGATTCTTTACCTCTATTCCTATCTCTCATGTAATCAATAGAGCTAGCGGCCCTTGACTACACACAACTATATAGACTGGAGTTCGCGAATACTATTCATAACTCAGCTTAAATGCTATTATACATTTAATCTCTACATTTTATCTTTCTACTGTGAATACTTCTAGTAGTTAATAGTACATATCACATCAAGCTGCAAACACCTGAATAATCACCTGTAAGCACTTATTCTTACATTTCAAGCTCAGTCAGTCAGCAATCACCTGTTATAACTGAAAGAACTAGAAACTTATATACTTCAATCTCTGTGAACTCTACTACAGACACTCAGAAGCAGTTACTCAAATCATGAATAATCTCTGTGAAAGAAGTCTCAGAGAACTTATTAATCACTCACAGAACATCATTCTCTACATCTGTGACAGAGAAACTCTCTGAACTCATAAATAAATCAATCTCAGTGAAGAACATTCTTGAGTATTTTCTGCAGAACTAAGCTATTTTTCTATAAGAAATACTTACTGTCTGCAAACACTCTCAAACTGAGTCTCTAGATATAATCTTCAGAGATACTCACAAACTGAAAAGAAACTTTCTTAAGCTGTGATCACTTAAGGTCACTTATTAAATTACAATCTATAAAAGCTTTTATAAGTTTGTATTTAAAATTGACTTACAAGCTCAGCTGTGTGATATGAAAGATGAAGAAGCTGTCATCTATGTAATAACAGATCTCTATTACACTGAAGTTAAGAACTGGCTGAATTATCTAGAAAATGATTATAAGAGATCTTACTAATTCATTCTCAAGACCTATCTAGAGAATAAGTTGAGAAACTTCATAAGTCAGACAGAGAACACCTGAGCTGTAATTATTAATATTAGAAAAAGAGGTGAGAAATCTGATGAAGACTACTCATAACACTTCATAGAATTATGATATGAATTAAGATCTGTGAAAACAGAGCTCTGAAACAAGACCTGAATAATAATATTTATAAAGAGACTGAATAAAAATATACAGAATAAGCTCATTGAGTAAGACTCTAAGTTCTTAACTCTGAAGAAACTGATGACTCTCATTCATCACTTATAGATCACTGTGAGAGTCACAGATTTACAGAGAGCAGATTACTGATCAGCTCTGTAAGAGCTAGAATAACAGAGAATAGATTTGTCAGAAAAAGATAATAAGATACAGAGAGATTCATATCTGACTGCTGAGTAGAGAGAGAGAGTCTTATAAGCTTTCATAAACAGAGTATATAATAGAGAGATTAAGAAAAAGAGACTTTATTTTATCTATTCTAAATTAGAACATCTTCACACAAACTGTTCAGATAAATTAAAATAGAAATTTGAGAAGTTACAGACAGAGTCAGTAACAGTCTTCTTAAGAGTCTTGAAGCTGATATCTGAATCTGTTGCTCTCTCAATGAAAATACTTGCTTATAAAGAGAGACTGCACTGTAGTACTGCTATCTCATAAGTATAAGAAGTATTAATAAACTCAGAATTTCAGGTCACTATAATGTCTCTAAAGCTCACAGAGTAAATGAGCTGAAAGATGAAGACTGAGAACCTGTTCTTATAATAAGCAGAGTATGAGAACTCAGATCTGAGAACTGAGAGACTTATAAGAGTTATTTTTGAATTATAAGATCTCTCTGAAATCTGAAGAAGATTTGCAGAAACTATGATTATTATAAACATCACAGATAATATATACTTAAAACTTGTATAACTTCAAAGACATAATTTATACATAGCTATTCACAAGTCAGGTTTATACTTCTGATCAGTGTTGATAGACTCATTTACAGAGATAGAATCAGTTAATGCTGCAGAGTTAATTAGAGAAGACAAGCTCATCTATATAATGACTTTGTAAGTGTCTGAGAATCTTATAATCATGAAAACTGAGCTTCAGATATCAGAGAAATACTGAGATCTCACAGAGATATTCAGCTTAGCAAAGGCAGCTAAGCTTTCTTCTCACTGTGAGAAGAATCTGATAATAGATTTAATAGAAGAATAGAAACTCTTCTGAGAATCAATCTATAAGCTCTCTCATTATGAGACAGAGGTCTTGCAGATCTATGTGAAGAAGAATCTGAAGAATAACTTTATTCAATCTTCACAGATCTCTGTAAAAGCCTCTGTAATATTTATAAAGAAGAAGAATAAAGATCTCAGATTATGTATAAACTACTGTGATCTGAACTTCAAGATAATAAAGAGTCACTATTTTCTGTCTCTGATTAAGAATGTGATCAACTGTCTTATAGAAGCTGTCATATTCACATAACTGAATATAATCAATATATATACACAGCTGTAAATACAGTCTGAAGATGAATAAAAAACTGTCTTTAGAACTGCACTGAGATTGTTTAAATATCTAGTGATATCTTTTAGTCTGACTAATACTCTTATAGTATTTCAGTCTTTTATCAATAAAACACTTTATATATATCTGAATGTCTTCATAATAATATATCTGAATAATGTGATGATGTACTTTATAAAGAAGAAAGAACATACTGAGCATGTGTAAAGTGTGTTAAAGATCTTAGATAAGATAGAACTGTATATTAAGCTTGTAAAATGCAATTTCAGTGTCTAGTAAATTAATTTTCTAGAATATATAATTACTGCAGATGATATTCAGATAAAATCTTTGCAGATTGAGACTATTCTATTATAACTGAAGCTAACTAGTATTCATGAGATTCAGATCTTTCTGAGCTTTGTGAATTTCTATAGACAGTTTATCTTTATATTTGTAAGAATCTTCTTAATTCTTATAGACATACTGAAGAGTGAAAATAAGAAGAAGTCATTCTGTAAATAGAGAATAGAAAGATTGTTAAGAAGAAAGAACTATAAGAACTTTCTTATCTCAGAAGCTTACAGAGTCTTTATAAGATTAAAACAGATATTTACAGACACAGTAATACTGTTTCACTTTAATTTCTTACTCTTAATCAGATTAAAGACAGATGTCTTCTTCTTTATAATTTCAGAAATAGTCTTATAACTACAGTCAAATGAGAACTGAGTTTCAGTGATCTTTTTCTCATGAAAGATGCAACTTATAGAGATCAACTATGATATTTATAATCAGAAGCTTCTTATAATAGTGAAATTCTTTCATCACTGATATCACTACTTTGAGAACCTTATAACAGTAATTACTGTTAGAACTGATTATAACAGCTTATAATAGTTTACTTTAACTAAGAAACTCTCACAGCAGCAGATTCACTGAGCTCAGAGACTGAGTGAGTTCTGATTCAAGATAGAACATATCAAGAAAACTAAGAACTCAGTGAATAGACTCTCTCACAGATCAGACTATGTTAAGAAGGTCAGAGTGATAGACACAGAGAGACTAGAGAAGATAGAAAAGCTTCACAGAATACTCAGACTGAGTGTTATAAAGAGATTAACTGAAGAGTCTCTCAATTCCTTATAAGAGAAGAAGAAAAAGAGAGAGAAGAAGTCTGTGTAACTACTCTCTATAACACTGAGAGTCAATACTCTGAGAATCTTCACAAGAATTCTTGAAGAGAATATCTATAATCTGAAGAGTTTGCAGGTTTTGAGAAGCATTATAGAAGATCTGATATAAGAGAAAACAGAGTATAAGTCTTCATAAGATCTTCTATTCAGATTGTCTGAACTATAACTGAAGAATAAATATACTCAGTATATTCAGAAACTGCTTATAGCAGAAATCAACTCTGCAGAAATAAAGAATTGAAGAGACTTAAATAATCTCTTACAAAGAGAGAATTGAATTTATATATCTATAAATGAGTTTCTATATATAGAACTTATTAAAAGATATCATGACTCTTCTCTAACAGATCATTTTACAGATACTAAAACTCATGAGTTGCTTATAAGAAAATACTTCTGACTGAAGATATAAGAACTTATAAAGAAGATAGTGAATTCTTATACTATTTATCAGAATTTGTGAATAGTGTAGTTCAGACTATATAAAGAACTTACTTCTCTACTCATCTTATGAGAATCTTGAAAACAGCTAGAAATGAATGCTCTTATAAGTCTCTCTGAAAGCAAGAACATATATAATACTTACTTTGACAGTGTGTTAATAATAGTGAATTACTTTATTAAGATGATATACTTTATACTCATCTGCAAGAACTTAAAGTCAAAGAATTTAACTTATATCTTTATTCACAATGTAGTTCAGTTGTATGAGTTATCTATAAACATTGTCTCAGATAGAGAATTAATCTTCACAGAAGAGTTCTGATCTAATCTAATAACTATACTGAAGATCTTATAAGATCTAAGCACAGCTTTTCATTAACAGATAGATGATCAGATAGAATATCTGATAAGTATATTAAAATAATATCTGTAATACTTTATCAATTATAATCAGAATAACTGAGTGTATTAATTATCACTTACAGAGTTCATATATAACAACTTAAAATATGTTAGTATAGATAAAATTCTCTTTGAGATACTCACTGAGACTTATCTGTGAATAATCTTGATAAATCTGTGAGAGTACACTATAGAGTGTGATAATACTCATGAATGAGCTGAGAGAATTCAGAAGATTTGAGAGAAAGTTCATAAATTCTTGAGAAAGACTCAAGAGTATCAGAAGAGATACTATGACTTCAAGCATATTATAAAAAGTTTTAAGAAAGATAATAAAGTCTGACTGAGTCTAGAAAATATTATTATATAGAGATCTAGTAAGAAGCTGAATCTCTTATAGACAGAGTCTTGTAAGATTATGAAGAAAGTTAGCTTATAGTTCTATAGATTGAAACTGTCATCTAAGTTACAGATATATAATATTTTTCATGTCTCTTTACTCTATAAATATAAGAAATTCTCAGAAGAGTATTCTATAACTTATCACTCTGTCTATGAAGCACTAGAGAGTGAAAGAGAATATCAGATTAAAGAGATTATTAACTCAGAGAAGTGAGATTACAAGCTCTGATTCAAGATTCAGTGACAAGAGTATTCTGATAAGATAAATGAGTTCACTTGAGAATCATTTAGATAGATAAGATATCTATAAAAACTAAGACATGACTTTCATACTGTAAATTCTGATAAGTCAGAATGATATAATCTTCACTAAGAACCTGATTATGATAAAGATATTAATACTGTTATTTATAAGCTCTAGTCTATAAGATGATGAGTTTCTACTGAGATGAACAGTCTGCAGTGTATATAAGAGAAGAAGAAATCATATTCTTATTAAAAGTTAAAAAACAGAAAACAACAGAGCTGCAAACACAATTTAGAGATTAATAAAGAAAAAACAAAGAAAACTCACACTTATATTCTCAACATTTGTGATATTCAACTCTCTCATAACTATCAATTTCTCTCTTTAAAGAAGTAGAGAGTATTATATCTACAGTACAGACAATTATTGTATTTGATATAAAGACTACTAGAAATGCACAGACTTCAGAGAAGTCAGATATCAGAGTATATACAGTTATAGCAGAGTCTTGAGAGCTGACTATCTGTGCATATGATTAGATATCTCTTACAAAGCTATGTTCACTTTCTCAGTTATACTGAAGTATTCAGTCTGAAAATAATTGAGATACAGAGAGAGAGTTTATCTGTTCAGATTAACTTCTATTACAAATTCATGACATTTATATTATCTTAATTACTCAAATTTTACAGGTACTCAGAGACTCATCTTCTATTAATAATAAGATTGTGAAAATGCATCATGATGTGAGAATCATTGATGAGAAACCTAGGCATATTTGCATATATCTGATCAGAGATTGTGCAGATAGAAGAGAGATGATCATAGATCTACAGAGCTGTAGAAGACACTGATAACATCAGAAGCTTTACAAGAACTGTTAGCTAGAGTCTGTAAGAAATTACTTATGAGAAGACTTACAGCAAAGAGAGAGACTACACTGCTTAAAGTCAGAGACTGATCTGAAAAAGACATGAGATGAGCTGCTGACTTAAAGATCAGATATGATGACAGAGCTGAAGAGAGTGAAGACACAGTTGTAAGCAGCAGTATCTCTGCTTCATCAGCTGATAAAAAGTGATTAGAGAAGTTATGAGAACACTTACAAGAAGCTCAGTAGTGATCAGACATTGTTTATAAAGATATTGAAATTAAAAAAATTTTTATTCTTGAGAAGTTCTTGAATCAATATACAGATATTATCAGAAACACTCTCTCTCTATTATCTGAGTGAAAATACTTCACAGATGAATGAAGATACTCACAGTTTATAAGAATAAGAGCTGTTACAGAAAAAGAAAAAAGAAGATGAGATTTTATAAACAGATCTGAGATATTTATACTACTCTAGAGAGATTTACTTACACTGTAAGTGATTCTACAGAACAGTCAGATCACTCTAGTAAATAAGAGTGATTATAAATTACAGATCTGAATCTTTCTATATAACTATAAAGAGTAATTACAGACTGTAGATATCTTGATTCTAAAATTCTATAGAGTTAATAAAAGAATGAAAAATTCCTTACAATTCTACAGTATCAAAGAACAATAATTTATAAGAATAAATGAAAGATTAACTTATAAATACTTCTCTTTAATAAGAGTGATCTCATAGAGAGTGATTTATCTGTGAGATGAATCTGTATAATAATCACACAAGAATCTTGTGAAAATAATTGAGAGTCAACTGAAACTCTTCTATATAAAAGATATAAGATGAATCTGTGTGATAATTAGAGAAGAATCTGTAGATTACAAAGAATCTCATAAAATAAGAAACTAAGTGACAGACTCTTTTTTCTTTACAGTAATAAGGGATTTTTTCCTCACTGAGATTTTTTATAGATGTGAAGAATTTTTAGTGAGTATTACTGCAGTGCTGAGCTGATTCTATAAAGTCACTCAGTGAAAGACTTTACAGATAAAGTCTTAGAGAGAGAGAAGTATGTAAGAAATCTCACTTCTCACAGATTCTTTATCTCTATTTCTATCTCTTATGTAATTAATAGAGCTAGCGGCCCTTGGCTACATATAACTATATAGACTGAAGTTTGTGAATACTATTCATAACTCAGCTTGAATGCTATTATACATTTAATCTCTACATTTTATCTTTCTATCACAAATACTTCTAGTAGTTAACAGTACATATCACGCCAAGCTGCAAACACCCGAATAATCGCCTGCGAGTACTTATTCTTACAAGCTCAGATTTAATATAATAATATCTTTAATCTGAAAGATTAAGAATCTTCTGAGATCTGTGTTATTAAGACCTGTATTATATTATATAATAAGAGATATTGAATTCTTGCAGCTATTAACACATGTATAAGAAGAAGTGAATAAATCTCAGAGTGTTTTCTTTCTCTTTAAAGAATTTATCTTATCTCTCATCTTTCATCTCTGTTAGCTGTTTTTTTTTTTCAGAAATTATATTATTTATCTCTATTAATTCATCAGAAGTTCAAAAAATCATCAATACTATTATTATAACTGAAAATAATATCTTGAAACATATTCATTGTAAGTAAGATTCTTAAAATGATGAAAATTATAATTCTAATAGTTAGTATAATTCTTAATAATCTTGTTCAGTCTGTTAAATTATCAGCTGTTAATCTCATTTTCAGTTCTATATTTATATCTGTGTCTGTCTCTGCTGTATCTATTAGTTCTAGATTATTAAGTTAATCATTGACTTATTTAACTGAAAGAATGTCTGAGAAGCTGTTAAAGAAGTTACAGACTCTCATTAAATTACTCTATACTTATAAGTCAGTCTTATAAGAGAGTTATTAGATTAATATAAAAATCAATATAAATTATAAAGCTCTTCTTCTATAATTCTATAGTACTGTTTTTATAGTTCTCTGCAGTTACTGTATTAAAGAAGAAGACTCTTTTATCATCTATATCAGCACTCTGAATCAGTGTTATAAAACTTATATCAGTTATTATTATAATAGCACTGAAAGTTACTGCTCTTATTATAGAAGTAAGTTACTTTTTAATATAAAATATATCAATTTTAATACAATTAATTAATAGTTATACATAATTAATATCAGTAAGAAGAATGATAAAGTGAAAGAAAAGAAGTAGAAGAATGAAAAGAGAAAGAAAGTTAAGAAGAAGAGCTTATTCAAGAAACACTCTACAGCTGAGAATACAGAGACTAGAGTCTTAAAAAAATAGACAGTAAGTGTTGAGTCAGTTAATAATTATAATATTAAGATTTTAACTCTTTGTATTGAAAATGAGACTCTGTACAAGAAGAATGCAGCTCTGAAGATCAAATTCAGAACTATTACAAGTCTTCTTCAGACTATTTAAACTATTCTTGAGAATGATATATGAGCTGATGAGACAGAGTAAGATGTTTTTTATTTTTTTTCTTGCTTAGTTAGCTAATGCTTTTGCACTGAAAAATGAATCTCTATATGTTTTTACAGTTCTATCTCTTCTATTATTATTAATAATAAGCTGTAAAATCAATCTTGTGAGGTCTTCTGTTTTGAGCTTAGCTCTGCAACATCTTTGCACACAGAGGCTCATGTGCATTAAGATATTTTAATTAAGCAGCAATCAGTGGGTGAGCAATACATACAGGCAAAGTCCCCTGCTATTTAATCATTGCTTGCCAGTACGTTGCACCGAGGAACGGTTTTGTACCGGGTTTTCGCTCCAGGGTTTTTTTTTTTTTTTTTTTTTTTTTTCCTTCTTCCACCGTATCGCATGTATCCTAACTTGTTTTGACCAGGTGTGTTTGAAGCAAAGAAAGTGCAGTATCTTGGCAAGATTCCTTTAACCATCAGAATACTCCGGATACTACTTCCACTAGGGCCACCCACCCCCAAGTCAAAAAGCCGCTCAATTGACATGGCTAGTTATTCGGAATCGGAGAAGACCGAGTCTCGGGGTGACACCAAGAACCGGTACCCTCTTGCCAATCGTTTTTAAGGCTGAATGTGGGGGCTCAGCTGAAGATCAAGGAAGATCTAGCTCCATGATGCGCGAGAAAGGAATTGAGAAATTCCTTGCTAGATAGCTGCCCCCGGTCCAGCTTTCCTCTTCTACCACAGTGGATGTATGTACATGTACATGTACTAAGGACTGCTATCTTGCAGCTGGATCCAAAAGCAAGGGGGACGGATATTACTTCCTCAGCCACCACAGGCAAAATTGCTTGTTAGCTTCACATTGCGTAACATGCATGTGAATTGAGTATGTATGTATGAACCTGTGCTGCATACCCTCTCCTCTCCTGGGTCCCAATGCTGTCAGAAGCAGTGAGTGATTTGGTTCACATGTGTGGAATAAAGAATACTCTTCCCAATGATTTCAGAGAAAAGAAGAAATCCACAGATTTCGCATTGGGATAACTATCATCAAGATATTCAAAAGTGATGGCTGTCAAGCATCATTCTTGCATCACTTGAATTGAAGCCATGATAGCATCCAGAGCATGGGTTCTATCAAATAGAATTTATTGACCTTCAATGTGGAGCGGATTCAACTTTCTCCTGTCTGTGAGTCGCAATCAATTTGATTCTTGATTTTGAGTTTCCCTTCTCATAAAATTTGATGCAGTTGAAGAACTATGAGGGATATTAGCTGGTTTCAAGCAATCACAAAGCACAAAATGGATAACTCATAGTGTAGCCGATGTCACCAACCCAATCATCAGTGTTTTGAGGTGGAACAAGAAACGCAATCATGATGGGTATGGGTTTGCGCAAACCGGCGGCAGTAGCTGCAGATTTAGTGACCTGTGGCCCCTGACAAGCAGATTTGCATACATATTTCTCTTCAGCCGATCTCGAAGTGAAAATTGATACAAGAAATGCTTTGCCACTCGAAATCCTCCCCGTTACAACATTCCTCTATTGACGTCTACTCCAACAGAGTGCAGAGGAGGAGTTGTTTTTGCCTTTCTCTTGAATGAAGTCATAACCCTTATCGACATTGAAGAATTAACATTGTTCTCTGTATCTTTCGTGCGCTTTGTCGAGAATAAAATTGCATGCGTTGAGTCTGCACTCACTCCGGTGTCAACCGTCAGCAGCAAAACCCGAACATGTACCGGCCGAAGGTTCGTTCGGCTCCAACAACCGAACCGGCTTTAACTACATAAATATATTCCTCTCAGTCGGAGCAAGGATTTATTTTCGAACTTAGTTATATTGCTATCCTCTTGGAAATTTCCCTCAAATCTGCAAGCTGCTGACCACCAAAACCCTAAAATCATAGAAGGAAATATAGGTCCGGTGCCTAGACTCTGCGGATGAAACCCCATGGTTATTAGTTGAAACACGTTTCTTGAAAGATGTCACAGAGGCAGGATCGGAAACAGGAACAAAAGCCGAGCGCATTTTTTAAAATTGGTTTAAGCCCCGTGATACGTGAAATTTTGGCGTACACGAGTCAAATGGATTTTTTGCAGGTTTTACAGTGTAAAAGCTTAATTAATTCCACATAATACTCATCATACAGGCACACTCCAGCGATACTAGTCCTATTGTAGTTAATATATTACTATATATGATTTAGTCAGACTTGGCTTTCAGACTGTGAGCTAAAGACAAAATGTAACTTCATCTGAACCATACACTAGTTACTACTACTACTGCATATCCTACCCACTCTAGTAACAAGTTGGAGGGGCGGGCGGCCAACATTCCGGAGCCCCAGGTGAGGTTGGGAGGGACAGAGCGGCTGGCTTGAAGAACATATCTTATCTACCTGCATACATATATGTAAAACCACTGTAGTCAACAGCCAATGTGCAGATACAGATACATGCATACAGACATACACTGCATGTTTTATGTCAATGAAATCATGCCATGCAATGCCACAGCATGCCATGTCTGTGAAGCAATATCCATCATCTGCATCCTCGGTGAAGCGAGAAAAGAGAACAAATACCCCCGTTGCTGCCTTTCTTGAAGAGCCAGGGTTTGAGCATGACACGGGCGGATAAGGGTAGATGACTGAGGTGCTTGGATATAATAAATTTGAGAGCTGTATTTGGGCACTCTTTTGCTTTCACGCCGGGCATAGATTGGTGATCTTCGATATCTAATACTCTCATATAAATGCCTACCCAGGACACAATTGTACAGACAACGAAATCCATCCAAATCCAGTGCTATATTCACATCTTCCCTCACAAGGTCTCCGCTCCCTGCAAACGTCAGCATACATATACTATGGAGGAACAACCAGGATTCCCCTCATCCTTCCTGCTAATCCTACATTTATAGATCTCTGTCAGAGATTATAAAAGTTAATGCCAGTAAATGAAGAGATAGTAGATAGAAAGCGTCCCGCTCATCCCTCGCTATTATTTTAAACAATGTCGTCCCTCGAAAGTGTTCAAAAAATAACGCCCCCACGTCCCCTTCTAATTTTTCCCTTGCTCAGAACAAGGGAACCCCGGCGTGCACCCCGGATGCTGAAGGGCCGGCCTGATGATGATCTTCCATGGATGTTGGTTCTTGGGGAGATAATTATGTTACGCTTTTCGAACATGAAAATAAAAAAAACATGGGATTATACAGAACTGGTGATATTATTTTAAGCAACACATATTTATCCTGCATGTTTGTTTCTTACCAGATAAATGTCATTTTTCGCAGACGAGCTTCAATCAAAGCTGGGAAGAAAGATTAATATAGATGAATATATTCATTGCCAGTCTCAGCTGCAGAAGTCTGTCAGCTATAATGAATAATATTTTCCAGTGAGAAGCAAGTTTTCAATCATTCAGTATGTTGAAAACCAACTCACATCAAGAACTGTAGAAGCTGCTCATAGGAAAGTACTATTTAAAAGAAAAAGCATCAGAGAGAAGAAAACAGCATTACTTGAGTAAACTGTTTGATACAGCATGGTTATAAGCTGCCGGGTCCGGGCTCTGCTCTAACTACCACTAGGCCAAAAAGACCATAAGACGACTGGCTCCTGCTAGCCGCACCCGGTCACCCATCCTTACAGCGTACATAGTGGTGGCTTGCCTGCTCCTGCCCCCGGCCCCGGCGCCCCGGGCTACCATATTATTAACGACAAAGCTCAGTTGATTTAACTTGATTATGTATACACAGTGTGAGCTGATTTGTTTGATGTGAGGAATTCTCTCTTGTTCTTCTGTTATACATACCTTAAAGCAAAGACAAAATGTCAACAGGGAATAGATAGATATATTCCAATACCATTATTATAAATTTCCACACTCATTATTGACTGAGCATACTCTGTGTCAAACCTGTCAATCTCTTTCAGACCCAGCAAGTTTTATCTAATCAAACACAGCACTTTGAGAATTCAAAAATGATCAAAATGAAGAGGAAAAATGAGATACAATAATTCTCTGTATCATCTTGAGTCATTTGTTCAAGGCTTATCTTGCTTAAGACATGATTCTTTCACTTCACTTTCAAAAAGTGAACTGTAAAACTACTTGTTAACTCATAACATACACAGAGAAGCTCAATTAAACAAGAAATTAATAGCATATTATAGAGCAAGCTCATATGAAGTAAGTGTCAGAACAGAGTTATCTCTACTTGCATATATGGACTTCTTATAAACAATCAGCATCTAATTGTGAGGACAAGCAGGAGTACAGTAAAAACTTGTTCATTGCCTTGAGTGGCCCTCTACAACATTCCACCTTTCTCAATGAATCAAGCTAGATTCTTGCTTGCTTGCTTCCTGCCAAAATAAACTCATTGTATTCATCAATACCATTGCATACAACCCATTCTTTCATCCTGACAATTTTTGCAAAAAACTGATACACCCGCGCTCAGCCAACCTTGCGGATGGAAGTGCAAAATGGGATTTTTGCAGTCGATCCTCATAGCACCTTCACTAAGTGCCCCAGTAGCGCATCCATGGATACTAGCGGAGCCCCCAGAAGCGAACGCAACCTACGCAGTACGTAGTAAACAAGTGACAGCCGCTGATTGGCAGCGTTTGGCGGCGGTTCAGGCTGGCGGCTGGCAGTGATTGGCAATTTGCAATTTGGCATTGTGGGGGAAAGTGGCCCAGGTGAGGTGTCCTTGTTGCTGTTCTTCAGCATCCAGGGGTGTGAGAGGGCATTTCTCTTTGATAGGATAGGGTAAAATTAGTAGTTATAGGCTGGTCACTATGGTTTTTTTTTAAGCTTCATACTGATTACGACCTATACTTATTAAATTCAGAAAAGTACAGTCTGTGGTGGTAGAATGACGCTGCTCTTTGTCAAGTCAAAAAGGGACTCGGGAGCCGGGAGCTCCGGCGACGGTCCAAATGTTGTCGGTGGGAGCTGAAACAAGCGACGTAATTACGAATTTACGAGCCGGAGATCTTGAACTATTTGATGCGCGCCAGGGTCAGTAGTTCCGTAGTGAGATCGTCGAAACGAATTCATTAACGGGTCAAAACATTTGGTTTTCTGCGTCATGGAAGTAGATCCCATGTTGATACTGAGCTTGCTGGATATGTAGCTATATCTCTGCTCATGATTGGATTTTGTGAGAACGACTAAACTCCCGTCCCGGTTTGGGATAGTTAGTTATGTTTTGAGGATCTTTTCAATATAAATAATAATAATAATAATGTGGATGATAATGCACGCGCTGCGCCACAATAGTATATGAAAACCTCGATTCGCACATGACATATGTGGATCATGTGGAGCGTGGAGTGGAGGAGAGGAGATATTGTTAATATCACCAACCTTGGTATTAAATAATATATTAATATAAAACTGACTTTTTTACTCTAAAAATGACAAGATCGTTAATACTACCTAAGACGGATAAGACAGCGGTGACAATGTGCCAAGCAAGTTCTTCAGGAACAAGAATCAACAGCCATGCATGCAGCAGCACACAGGGGACTCAGCAGCACTTAGACAGGGCAGTTTGCCCGTGCTTTGGATAAGCTCGCAGGGACGAACAGGCAATTCCCTGCGCACTTGAAGCTGTCGAGGGGATGGAGTATGGATTCAGGATGTCGATCCGGGTACGGTACGGATCTGTGTACATATTTAGTACAGAATACAGAGTTAGGAGTATTAGAGATTCGAGGAAGATGTAACTTAACGGAGTAAAGTAATACTATTTAATATTGAAAAAATACCATTCCACCACGCCAATCTGACCTGGGACAGGAACCGGGCGTACAGAGCAGGCGGAAATACAATTGAGTGTCTCATACACAGGAGAACGGAGGAACTTGGTAATAAAAGTCCGGTATCTTCGCCGTCCGTTCCCGTAACGTACCGAGAATTTGTCAGGTACGTACCGAGTAGGTTACCTATTTCATTATTACAAGACACAAGGTACCAGCGTGCAGCCAATCAGCGTGTGTCTCGCTCCCCCCCAAAATTGCCCTCCCGCGATTTCCCGAGGGACTAGCTGCATGACTAATCCATCCCGCGCCGTCCCTTGCCTTGTGTTGGTGTTGGTTGCTGGGTCTTGGCGGCAGCGTTTCCCTTTTGGCTTCTTCGTCCGCTCTCTGTCTTGTCTTGTCTCTATCTCAACATCTTCATTTTCCATCTCTAACCTCTTCTTCCTCTTCTTCCTCTTCTTCCTCTTCTTCCTCTTCTTCCTCCCCTTCCTCCCCCTCCCCCTCCTCTCCTCCTACGCTTTTATCCACATCTTCTTCCTTTTCTTCTCGTTCATTTCTTCATACTTTCCCTCTGTCCACCATTTCGCTCCTTTCCTAGTCCCACCCTGTCTCCTGGCCATTCGTCGTGGCCGTCCGCTCCTTACCGTCTCTCTCTCCTTCACTTTGTGATCAATAGCTTATGACAGCCTTCTGACGAATATACCTTCTATCTAATTGCAACTCCCGTCCCTACTGTTGTATTCTCTGTCATTCACCGCTCGACGGGTTACGGTCCCTGTCCACATCTCTACGCTGCCGAAGCCGCCTCTGCCGGGAGGGGCCAAATGTATATTTGGAGTGAATAACGGCGGGCTGCCTGAAAGAAGAAGGGGTTGTGTTGTGTTGTGTTGTCTTGTGCCTAGGGCTTAGCCGGAGGCAATCTTCGCGATAACAATATCTAAATTTCCGTCATTCTGCTGGACAGGTGAAGTTAGTTGTTAATCGCCTGTTTATATCTCGTGGAGAGCAAAAATATTTTAGCCTGCGTGAACGAGTACTGCACCGGCTGGCGCTGGTACTGTTCATGATGACTTCTCTATCTCTTTCCTCTGCCCAGGCTCAGCATCTGTCCCTGGATTCCTCGAGGACCTCTTACGACATGCAGAATTCCCGGCGTCTGTCAGCCACTATTCCAGCGCCTAACCCGCCGTTCGTTTTCCCACAACACGAGCCTCCGTCTCCCAAGCCCACGTCTAATCGTTCACCTGCTCCGCTTCCTGCCTTTTCATTTCCGCAGGCGCCTGATCCAGCTGCTTCTTCTACGTCTCCCCCACCCACGACACCAAATTTACGTCCTGTCGGCCATCGTCGACGTCCAAGTGAACTGAATGGCAGTGAACCTGTAGGGTCATTAGGGCCGCCAATGTTGGAGAGCAATGTGCTTCCGACGCCGCCACCTCTTCCCACGCCAGGACCAGGCCTGAGTGGCCCTGGCCCTGGGCGACGTGGCCACCACCATCGTCGGTCCGCTGCCATTTCGAGCATGGACTTGACAACAATTACAAAAGCGTTCCCGCCAATACCGGTGGGAGGTAGCGCGCCAGTAACTCCTGCAGATCTTAGACAGCAACATGCGCTGAACGAGGATATAGCCAGACCGAGCTCCCGTTCATTCCCTAACTTGACCCCACATACACCTCCCATCTCCCCCGGCTTGAGTCTCTCCATCCCGAATTCGAATTCAAATCCTCGTAGTCAGATGGCGAAATCCTCTCCCAGCTCACATCGCCCGCTCTCAACCATTTCCTCAGAGGGTAGCATGTCTACCGTCTGTCACCATGGCCATGGAAGTAGGGCATCGTCAGCTGCTAACACGATAACCACAGAAAAGCCACAGACTCGTCCGAAAACAGCTGGACCTTCACTGGACCAAATCCACGGGACATCCGACTCAACAAACGAAAATCCACCCCAAAAAAGACCACTTTCTGCTTCTGCGTCCGTTGCTGGTCTGAACAAGTCTTCATCTGACGCTCCAGAACTCCCTCCTCTCAAGAAGAATATAATTGAAGGATATAACAAGTTCACTAATATCTCCATGTCCAAAAAGGGTTCCGCTTCACTTCCAAAACTAGAGCCCACTGCATCTAGTCAGGATCGACCCCGAACTTCACCAGAGAGGAAGCCAAGCAAGAAGCCGAAGAAGGTACGTTCATGGGCTGGTATTCTGACGCGAAAGGCGAAGAAGCGCTCAAAAAAGCCGCTGTCGAGAAAAGCACCGACTCCTCCGCCCATTCTTAGTCGAACCAACTCGGAAATCGGGTCAATGGCGGAAATCAACTTTGATGACGATAATGTGATTATTTTACGGACACCTACGCTACCTGATGCTCCTAGAAATTTGGATACCACTGAAACAAAGGATACATTTTCACTGGAATCCTCTTGGAAACCACGAAGCTTTTATGAACAAGGAACAGATTCCGATATGTTTAGCCCTGTAATCGACTTAGACGCTGCTCTTGGACCTTTTAATACCCCAGAAATGGGATCTGACCGTAATTCTGGAAGTGGATTCTCTGCTGCTACAAAACGTATGTACAGTGGTGGCCGAAGAGGAGAATTTGTTGGACCGGAAATGCGGTATCATCGTCGTGCAGAAAGCGCTCCGGAAATGCCTCCCTTTGATCGCAGTGCACTTGGACTCGGCAGGTTCGGTGGAACATCGACTCTTACGAACCCAGACGTTTTCTATGAAGAGGAGGAAGATGCTTTCCTTGCTGAAACAGATGTTGCTGAATCACCTAGTTCAGTGTCCGAGACATCCTCACCTGTAGCTTCAAATGACGAAGCAAATCACTCGTTTGAGAGTAATTCGTCTGCCACAGTGACAGGTGCACCTTCGAAAAATAATGAGAGCAATTCGTTATCGCCACCTAGTCTTGGTATTGAAGCTATGGATTCTAAGAATCCCCCAGTCGCGGTTGCTGACACAGATTGCGAGACAGCCAGCAGTCATCCCGGGCCATCCCAAATTGAGGATTCTCCACTTACTCCAAGTTCAATTGCGACTGGGATATGTGGCCATTCACACAACTCCCAACGGTCTGACGATATCGAGATAGTAGAAGTCGAGAATTGGCCGATGTCAGCTGAGAAGCCTACAATTCTTCCGGATAAACGCCCTTCCACGTCACCGGATTATGTCTACTCGACGATGCCCAAAACCCCCGTTCCGGACGTTCCCGTCCTCAGCTTCCCGTCCCCAAACGCTTCCAATATCTCATTCGAACCTCCCCGATTAACAACTGCTTCTTCAACAATGACGGATCGAGACCGCCAGACATTCCATTCTGGCTACAGCATGGACCCGGGCACATCCGATTATAACTATCGCCACGACTCTGCCGAAGATGTCCCATCCCTAACTAGCAGTGCTTCCACCACAACGGGTACCATGCCCAGGTTTTCCTCTAGCTTCTACGCCCGTGGCCCCGGCGACCGAGCCTCCTCGTTTTCCGCAGCCACATCCCGACGAACCAGTCGCTCGAATGCACCCAAACGGTCCAGCCTGGTCAGTCTTTCCAAGCTCGTCACGGGGAGCACCGGCGAGAAATCGAAGCTTAGTTACGAGGAGAAAGCACCGCGCGACGACACTGAGAAGAGTAAGAAAAAGGGGCATCGGATTAGTCGGTTGATGCATTTTTGGAGGGCGAAGGAGAAGCAAAGGGAAACTGATTGATTCTACTACCATTACCAATATCAACGCCTCTACCCTCTCACCTCCGTTGTTTGAGTTTATATCATGAGCATCATCAACCATAAGAACCGAAAATATTCTGACAGTAAAAGAGCGATCTGTCCGGTTTATGTATGTGAAAGTCATATTTTTGCTTTTGCTCTTTTTTGTTCTATCATCTTGCACTTTTTCATCTTAACTTCATTTCAACATCATCATTTTTTGCAGCTTCTACTTTTATTAGTCTCTTCATTTCTAGTTTCCGTTTTCCTTTCCTTTTCTTTTTTTCTTTTTTTCCCGTTCTCATTTTCATTTCCGTCTTAAATTCCCCCTGTTGCTCTATTTGTCTTTCGATTCTCATTACATTCTGTCTCGTTTGCTCGACATTTTAATTTCCTTTTTTTTTCTTTTTTCACTTTCGGCTGGCGGCGTAAACATCAGGCAACAACGATATCATGGATGGGACCCATTGACTTATGGAGGCTTTTTTTCTTCTTTCCATTTAATTCTTTTATTGCAATATTTTCTTTCCCCTGCTTTTACCAATCAATAAATCATCTCTCTCTTATCAGTTTTCTTTTCTTTCTTCCACAGACATTCATTTACTCAGTCAACTGTATGGTTTTCCTCTTTTCTGAGTTAGTTTTTGGTTTTTACTTTTATGTTCCGCTCGTTCTAATCATGAAGACAGGAAGAAGGAAAGAAAGAATAAAGAAACTAGACCATAGCATCGCTATAGGAAAAAAAATACAGAATAATGTTTCTTTTCGTTACTCTTTATTGATACCTATAGATAGTATGTATGTACTCTGTAGTCTGTAATGTATAGGTATAGGAGGAATGTATGTATCAGAGGAAATTCGCTCCCTACTTAGATATTTCTACCCATCTTCTTTCGGACAGGTATGGTATATAGAGACTAATATGTGGAGATAAGTCTTCCCGTGATAGCCCATACATACATAGGTTATGATTTCCGCTCAACTGATGAATTAGATAGGTATTATCACAGCTGATATGTTTCTTATAAATCCATTCTACCGCCTTTTCTTTGAATAAAATAAACGGGGTATGGTATGTTTCTTGTTAGATGCTAAACATGGGGGAAGGGTATTAGACTCGCGGATTAAGGTATAGTGGGCTGAAAAAAGAAAGGGGGAAAAAAAAAACCAACTCGTAATCGCGCCCGCCGGCCGTCTTGTCAGTTTCCATATATCCGTCCCCTCCCCCAGTACGTACGTCCGTACGTATGTACATGTATGTATGTATGTAAATGATAAAATACCATCCTATATGTACACTACACAAGGCAAATTTCATCTAGCAATGATCCACACCACACATGGAACGTGAGAAAATCCAGCCATCAATAAATGATTAAATAAAAAAGACAACAGAAGAGATATAAAAAATAACAAGGCAAGACAAGCAACGCACACACACACACACACACACATATATATATATATGTTTATATATATATCACCGCTCCAACGCCCCCGGCGAAATCGTCAAGATGACCACCAGACAACTAACCATCAGCGACCCCGCAATGAACGCCACAAGGGCAATGCTGCCCCTGCTCGCGGGGAACTTGCCGCGGATAACCCAGTACTGGCCCTCGAAGTATCTGTGGAAGCCGATCAGGAGGACCACGATGGCAATGCTGAGGAAGGTGGCGCCGAGCGGCTTGCCGAGGCTGCGCATGCGTTTGCCGCTTTGGATGTGTAGGAGGATATCGTTGGCGGCTGTTGAGATGGGGGTTGTGTGGGTTGTTTGCTGCTGGTGGTGGTGGTCGGAGATAAGGTCGGCGGGGAGAGGGGGGGGAAGGATGTATCGGTGTTCGGAGTAGAGGGGGTTGTTTGTGGAGAAAGGGGGTGGGGGTTGTTGTTGTACTTGTGCTTGTGAAGGGTCGAAGAGGAGATGGGCGTTTGATTCTGAGATGGTGCTGTTTAGGCGGAAGAGTTGGGTGACTGCGATGCCGATCGAGGCGAAGGCGAGGGATGTGCGGAGCCAGGCGAGGAATGTGCGTTCTGTGTTGGTTTTTTGGGGGGTGTGGTTAGTTTAGTTTTCTTCCTCTTGTTTTTAAGGATGGATGATGAGATGAGATCCGCAGCTCCCATCACATGGGATGATATATTTACCAAGTGCCAAATGATCTCTTGCGACGCTTCCCTTATTCTCCAGCTCGACACTGCCATATTTTTCCACTATCCGCTTATACTGGCGAGATATGGCTCCTGCTCCTCCTTCTCTTGCATTGCTCGACCCTTGCTCATCAGGTCCATTATCACGCCCGTGCATAGATGCTTTCCGTTGTGGTTGTGGAGTTTGCGCGGGTTGCTGTGAATAATCGCCACCAGCATACTCAGTCGATCGATAATTCCTCTCCGTCCCTCGACCATTGGATGTTGCAATCGGGGTATCTTCGCTTGGAGCGGGAGTAGAGGTAGAAGCCACCTGACGGGTGGAATGGTGACCTGAGCGGGAGGAGGAGAGGGAATCGGAACTGGTGCTCAGAGACCGCTCGTAAGGGTTCTCGTCGCTATGCCGTTTTGTGGCGGAAATCATTTTCCCCGCGCCAGCGACGGGGTCTGGCATTTCATAACCTGGCTTACGGCGGATGGGGATGAGGAAGTGGCTAGGAAGAGAGTCTCAGATATGCGGAGAAGACGTGGTGGAGGCGCGATATCGAGAACTGGGTACTCGGTAAAAGAGAATGAGATGTAGTGTAGCTACACTCTCAGGGACGGATGGGTGAACGGATAACAAACCTCTCTCTCTTCCTCCGCGGATTCGATCCCAAGTAAAACTCCAGGTTAATTAAGTTCGCTCTTCTTTTTTGGTATTTCGTTGCTTTCGCCCTATCAGAGCCAGCAATCCGCCAAACCTCCCAGGTTTGCTGTTGCCAGCTGCAGCTGATCCGAACATCGACAATCGTCATTGGTGAGAACACGTGCTTGGCATTGCCCTAATGCAAGCCCTGGATTTTGGCCAGAGACATTGAGCAACAACAGGTTGAAGGACTACCATGAGGGGCCAAACAGCGCTTTCGAGGTGAGTGTTTGGGTTCTGCGTGGGTTAATTACCGGACTGTGGAGTAAAAACACTGCTCGGGTAAGCTCATAAATGTATCCTGCTATCTTTGTATGTGTATATATACATATATCAATCCTCTCAATTCTGTACGTCGGCGTGAAACAGGGACGCCAGTTGATCACGAGACCACTCGAGCTCCCAGCCCGTCTTATCAACTGGAACAGGGATGAGGAAGTGTGTCGGCTAAGAGCTATAGCCTATCTTATGCATGGGTATATACATAGATAGTTCTTGGTATTTGGGAGTGGCGGGGCTTTTGAACATCTCATATTGAGGAGGGGATTGATTGGTTTTAGAGCATTTAAACGGTATGGAAAACGAGATTTTCGGCAATAGATTATCTCAGTTTTATTTGACTTATGTTCTATATCATTTACTTGCTATACTATAGATATCCTAAATCACCACTCTATCTTAATTATCTCCACCAGCTTTTGAAGGCGCTAACATGTCCCATATATTGCTTCACTACAATTAACTACAGTTTATCTCTCCCATACAAAGCATCCAACTACCAAATGTACTGTAAATAAGTTCCGCGAAAAGAAAGAATACTGTGGAAAGATAATGTGAGCATCATCCAGACACAAGTTTACGCCTTATGGTGCTTAATTGATGCCAGCTGCGAGTCAGGCACAATTATTGGCATCTGGATAGTAGGCAGAGCAAGGACTGGTTTGAGCAGTGTTATTATGAGCACTTAACATTCAAAATTTGCATTGATTAAAATACCAGTATTTCTCCCATGTTAAACAGTGAAAATTCAAGAATGGCAAAGGTTCTTGAGAGCCAATCACCTTCAATTGGTAGAGAGATATGAATAGTTATAACTTTCTTGGCTGAAGACAGAACCTTTACACTTGAAACAGAATTGAATGCTTCAGCTATCTCATATGATGATGGAGATTTTGAGGGGCTGTCTTTGTTTGAGTTGTCTTTTAATGATTGACTAATAATATCTTCAACTTATAGTTAGTTACTGGACAGGGTCATCTGCTAAGCATCATAAACTGAAGTATCAGCAGATGACACACATACACACATCTTCTCACAAGTCACATCTCATCACATCTCATGATGGAACCAGGCAGACAATGGTCATTTCTCAATCTAACATTCAAATTGATCATGCTTATAGTCATGATGAGTATTGTGTCAATATTATATATGTCTTTGTCTTTTCTTCATTTCCTCTTCTCTCTCCTTTTCGCCGAGCATGGAATGACGTAATAGAAATACCACTTGTGTAAAATGCACTAGTCCTGATGGGATTTAGAGGAAGATCAATGCACGGGCCATGCGGAGGCGGCTGGGCTGCTTAGTCACCAGCCTAGTTACAACTCACTCGAGGATTGATCTGAAATGCTCCCGCAAACTGCTTCAAAACGCAGCACACTGTAATCATGGCATCCTCGATATCACAGCAGTCTAACTCGACTTTTCCTCCCGCCGGAAAGATAGACCTCTCAAAAAAGCTCTCAAGACCAGCAGGCAAAGGTCGCCTTCGCGGTCCCCAGTCATCCCAGGAACCCCCGCCTGAGACTCCAGAACTCCCCAAACCAATCAGCCGAAAATCTGTCCAGTACATACATCCAGTATCCCGAATACTATCCCCCGAGGACCATGAAGCATTCCTATCCTCTCCCACATACACCCTAGTTCTCGCATTTATCTTCAACCTGTCCGACAGCGTCAGGTTCAAGCCCATATCCGCTATCGGAAAACTACCCTCGTCGCCCATCGCCCTCAAAATCCTCAATATTCTTTCTTCCATAGAAGCCCTTGTCGAGAAGCACCCATCCCTCGATCAGAATGGCTCCCGATTTGGCAACCCCGCCTTCCGCTCGCTTTTCGATGATGTAGCAGCGCAAAGCCCACATTGGCAGCGGGATATCATCAATACCCTTGATGATAATAATGACGATGATAATGCAGCAGTAGTAGACGAGTTATCGACATATCTAGTGAACTCACTAGGCTCCCGTAGCCGCCTCGACTACGGCTCCGGCCACGAGCTGAATTTCGTCATGTGGCTCCTATGTTTGTACCAGCTAGGTTTACTCGAGCGGGAAGAGTTCCCCATCCTCGTGCTCCGCGTCTTCGTTCGATACATGCACCTCCTGCGCCGGATACAGGCAACTTACTACCTTGAGCCTGCCGGATCACATGGCGTGTGGGGCTTGGACGACTACCATTTCCTTCCTTTCCTGTTTGGCGCTGCCCAGCTCATCGGCCATCCTTACATCACCCCTCTGGGCATCCATAACAAAGCCATCTTGGACGAAGAAGGGGATGACTGGATATACCTGGAACAGGTCCGATGGGTGGACAGCGTGAAAACGGTCAAGGGTCTGCGCTGGCACAGTCCCATGCTCGACGATATCTCCGGCGCCAAGAGTTGGCAAAAGGTCGAGTCGGGTATGAAGAAGATGTTTATCAAGGAGGTTCTGGGGAAGTTGCCGATTATGCAGCATTTCATGTTTGGTGGGCTGATTCCAGCTGTGCCTGGGATGGGGGAGCGGAAGGAGAGTTTGGGACAGTCACTTGGTGATGGGGATGCTCATGGCCATAAGCATGATCACTCAAAAAGGGCAACGGACTACTGGGGTGATTGTTGTGGCATCAAGGTTCCCAGTACAGTTGCTGCTGGGGAAGAAATGCGGAAGAGGATGGGCGGATCTACCCTGCGACCGATCCCCTTTGACTAGAACTAAATTTTATGTATCATTATGACTAATGGGATTTTTTGTTTCCCCCTCTGGTGGTTATCCCTTCAGATCTAGACAACCAACCATGTATGGAATTCACGATAATGCCTCTACACAATGGGCACGATCGTTTCATGAATCCTAAAATACCAACCGTCGTATCATCCCAACCGTAAACCATAAAACGTGACCGAAAACTATCCTCAAACCCATACTTGCTCATCCTAATTCCTTGCATATTCAAAGGAGTAAGTGAGTGGCAATAACAAGATCGACTTATTATGTAATCTCCATAGCTCTCAATCCCCGAAACCACCGTTTCTCGAAACCCATCATCATTGTTCGAATGGATCGATCAACTAACAGCAGTCATCATCAACCCCGCGGATCTTCGCACAGCAAGATTTAAGCTATGTTTCCAGTAGCACGCATACTCGACCGATAGATCCTTGTTTTTTGTACAGCGCACCGCGGACACCTTATAGCCTTACACGGAAAGAAAGATGGCTCCCGCGAGCGAGTACGTCAGCGGCGGTGGGAGGCTGAAGATCAAGGGCGCGCCTGTGCTTGAGGGCCGGGTTGGTAAGAAAGGGACGAAGAAGCGGAGGAAGGAGAAGGAGGGGGAGAGTGGGAGTAATGAAGAGGGGAAGGAGAGGGCGAGGATGAAGGGTGTTGAGGGTGAGGGTGCGGGTCCGGGTGAAGGAGCGAGGATGCCGGCTGGCGATGGCAGTGGTGCTGATGGGAGTGGGAGTGGGAGTGGGAGCAGGAGTGGCAGTAGAAGTCAGAGTCGGGGTGTGAGTGAGGGGGCTGAGAGGGTTGTTGTGGGTAAAACGGAGGCGGAGAGGAGGTATGAGGAGGCGAGGAGGAAGAGGGTATGTTTTATAATACTGTTTCCCCTCGCCCTTCTGTGGTGGTCCGAAATTCATCGTTCTTCGCTCAACATGCTTTCATATTTATATATATGTGTTTTGCTCCCTACGCATTCGAGCTGGTTTTTGCTAACCATCCCTTTCCCAACAGCTCGACGAACGCCTCAAGCGCGAGGGCGTGAAGACACACAAGGAGCGCGTCGAGGAGTTGAATAAGTATCTCAGTAACCTGAGTGAGCATCATGACATGTACGTTCCCTTCAATCCCATTTCCGGAGAACCCCTCTCCCTCCACTACACCACCACCACCCAGCGCCTGTGCCATTGACAGCGGTTCTGGCAATCCCGGAGATGTTGTTTCATTTATTTATCCCTGGAGCCACTGGCTAACCTACCTAACCCACTCCCTTCGCCACCCACAGGCCCCGAATCGGACCAGGTTAATATCCGTATGTTAGCGGATATATACATCTCTATATACCGCTCTGCCTTCGCATACTCTACAAACAAATCCACCCCTTGCGCTCATACCTGCGAGAAGAGGACGCGCGCGCTTCGGGGGGTGTCCCTTTTCTATCGATCCCGCCCCATCTCATCATCCTCTACGCAGAAACGACTGGGGGTCCTTGTTATGCTCTCACGACTGGCCTTCTGAACCCCCGCCGCCCACCGGCTCTACCTATCTCCAGCGGTTCACAGCTCAAACCTCCTTCCTTCCCCATCCTACAGCCCGTTGGGGCTTAGCTATTCCTTTTGCTTTCCTGCGCTGTTACGATACGATACGCCCATATTTCATCTTTGTTTTTTGAAGATATTGTGGCTGGCATATATATGTCTTAGGCGTGGAAACTAGAGGTGTTCTTTGGATTTTTATATTTTTGCTGTGCGTGTATTGGGTTTGGTTTGCTGGGGTGTTTTAAATACGTTGTTGTTTATACCGTTTTATTTTATTTTTTTCTGGGCGTGTTGCGAGATGGTCTAGGGTACGTACCTAAAAGGCAGGAAGTTGACAACTCTATGCAACCGGTATCAAATTTCTACATGGTTCTTTCTGTTATATAGGAATGATATAAAAATGGCTCCAAACATGGAGTAGGATGAGATGAATTGGTTTATATAAGATATTTCGTTGTAGTTGGTAGTAAAGATAGCAACAGGGTAGATAAAAGGGCGCAGGTGGCGAATTTCTCGAAGTAGTATGCCAAAACCGAGGGATAATAAAATAATAAAATTAAAATTAAAATTAAAAAAGGGAGAAAAAGGCTTAAATCAAAAATCCTTGAACAGCTACCGTGACGCCATGCATTTGGTTTCGCGCGAGGAAAAAGAGCAAGGGAGCCAGTAAGCAAACAAAAGTGACGGGGCCAGATGGGGGTCATGAGAAGGGGGTAGAGCCTGAAAGCGGTGCCAAGACGGGAATGCGGGAGAGACGGCCTCATCGGTTCAACTCAGCATGGCGAGTAACATGTTTATCGAGGCACAGTAAAGAGACTCAGAAGTACAGGACCGGGGGACACTTCGGTGACATCCTCCAAGAGATTTGTATAGAATAATGCCGCTCCCGTTGGTTCCGTTTGGAAGGTATGTCGTTTTTTAAAAAAAAATTTAAGACTTTTCTCTTTTTCTTTTTCTTTTTTTCCCCTTCTTTTTGTTTTTTCTTGCTCTGCAGGCTTCCACCCAACGGGACGTACAAGGCAGACTTGTCACAATTTTTCCTCTTTTAACCACCCCAGGACCACCCTCCTAGCGGACTATTTCAGCGCCCCGGCCAAGACGGGGGGATTACCACAGATCAGGAGAAACTCCAGCCGATTGCAATAGTTAACCCGGTCAAGTAGTAGCGGCCAACAAAGACGAAAGAGGGTATCGTCACCAAAAAGAAAAGTTCGTCATGACCTATATCCATGAACAAAAACTAAAAATCGAAATGGACACCAATGAACCAGAACCCCCAACACCGCTCCCAAGATTATACGCCTTTGATAACTGTGGTTCGTTCCGCATTTAGCCGCTCTGCATTGCGTTCATGGCTTTCCTTCTTGCAGTCCTCTAGGCCGCTGCAGGCGTGGGATTCGAGCATGCGATGTTTGCCGCAGAAGTGACCGTTGCAGAAACCGCAATCACCGACGATCCGCTGGGCGAGTTCCTTGCAGTCCTTGAAGTTGCAGCGTGGCTTTCTTGGTGGTGCCATTTTGTCTTTTTTGTCTTCTCTTCTTAAGTTACTGTTCCCACGGAACAGTAGCAAGCTAGGTGGCGAAGGAGTCGGTTTCTAGAGAGGTGTTGGCTCGGTTATGGCTGTGTATCTGACTGCGAAATACGGACGGCGTAGTATATTATTTTCTATTCTTTTTAACGAGTGGTTTCTCCTTTGTTGACAGACGAGATAATGACAGTAAGGAGGTTATGAGTGTATATATATATATATATATATATATATATATATATATATCAGTGTTGAAGCCTTGCAGATCCTGGGAGAGCTATTGGGCGAGATTTTTCATTAGCTGAATTCACTCCTTGGCATGCGATTTGAAACAGTTTGGCAAAGAAGGATATGTAACATACGTCCGGAAGCTGTAAAACCTAGCCTTTACTTAGGTAGGACAAACTAGCTGGTATAGGGATATCGATTGGAGTTTCAAGAGCTTGAGGCAGCTCCTCGTTCGGATGAGGACGTAGGGAGTTGCGGGAGAGTAGTCTGTGAGAACAAGGAGAGGTAAGGATCAACACAGCGCAGATATATGGCAGTAACCCGGAGTAAGAATAATATAGGAGAGCGAGCAGCAGCTGTCGATATATATCCAGGAAACTGTTTGAGGAGCAAGGGAAGAAGACACAAAGAGAAGAAGATGAAGCTGATGAGCTGGCAGCAGCGGATCGGTTGGCTGTTAAATAGCACGCAAGCCAAGCTCGGAGTGGAGCCGCAGTGGCTCAGAAGTTTCGAGACTTGCCCAGGTATTCCCTTCCGGCTGCTGAGTCGCCCCCAAGTACCTGCTCGCCCACGCACCACCAAGGAGATACCTGGAAGTACACGTAGGCCTATCTCGTGATACTTGTTTGGGTGATGTTGGGCGGCGGTACTTTTTTTCGCCGGCTCACGACAGCCACTGGGGAGCAAGGGAGCAGCGAGCATAACCAAAGAAACTCCAAAACCAAAATAGAAAAAGTTCAACAAAGCGGGAAAAAAAAAAACTCACATGTACCGAAAAACAGACCGTGTGGCAATATGCCCGGTTATGGTATTGTATTTGCTTTTTGCTCTGGGTTTGGAGGAGACGAGGACCGAAGAGGAAGAAAAAAGGAATAAAACACAGGAAGAGAGAGGATGGACAGATGGCGAGATCTGTCAGCTATTTTATTATTTCAATCCGGGGAAATGCACTTATTTAATATTCAACTAACTAGTTAACCGGCCAACTCACTCATCGCTCATCACTCATCACTCACAGGTGGTACTGTGCCTAGTTACATCTTGGCCAGCCCGCCCCCGTTCGTTCATGGCACAACGCAGCAGCCGGATATCCCACGCCAGGCACTTCACTACTAGGCTAGGAGCTAGTCGTTGTAACTCTTCATACCAAGTGCCAGTCCCTTCCAATACGTCAGCGGGCATCAAGTCACCGCTTACGGAGTACCGTGATCCTGATCACAAACGACGTTGGACGGGGCGGGCCAGTGAGGCGGCCACCTGGTGGCCATACTATACAGTCTACGGCGCATACCTTTCCCTGGTCAATGGCCGGCAAAGCATTTTAGGCTGGGCTTGAAGAAGTTATTATTATATGGCCATGGTAGGTCGATGTGCCAGTTACTTGTCGATCGTTGTATTTGTAAGATCCTGCATGTACATGTACCTCTTGTACCTGTGCCTGTGCCTGTGCTAGGTTACTACTCCCAACCTTCCTCATATTTCTCTACGGAGTACAGCTTGCGAGAGCGGAATATACTGATGTGGTCGGCAGGCCGCTGCTGGAAAGAAATCCAGGGTGGTGATGACACAGTCTACCTTTCTTCCGCCTTATTTCCCTTTTTTAACATTTGTTTACTCTTCTTTATAATAACTATTATTATTACTCATTTCTACGGAGCAACCAGGGGGAGACAATAATAATTCCTTGCTTTGCTCTCACCGAAAGCGTGAACTCTCAAATGAGGCAATGAGGTCACATCAATCGCCCGCAAAAAGAAAAGCCACTGGCCAAGGCTTTAAAAAGCTGATTATTATCGTGCGGAACTCCGCCTTTGCCACCAGCGAAAAATTAAAATACAGCGTAAATGGCTTTGAGGCCCTTGTCTCGAAAATATGCAGGTGATGCAGGCGGATCTTGTTTTAGACTGTAGTTAAAGGCAACTAATTCATTAAGTTAACTAACTAGTTGGCTACTGACTAATTAGCCAATGGTTCTGCCCATACTTGCTCCTGCTTTTTTGGCTATGAAGCCGAGGTTTTAGGCGCTATTTCGGTGTTTCTTTGGAGGGTTGGGGGGGGATGGGGGATGGGGGATTGGGGGGTTGGTTGGTGTGTTTCTTTGAGCGGCCGTTTGATATTCCAAATACTCCATCTCCTTTGTGGTTGAATTTTTTTTTTTTTTTCGACGCACAAGTATTGGGAACCTGCACGGCTGCGACGGATAATAGGCATTTTACCTACTTATCTTGATGCAATGTTTGCTCTTGGTTGGTCTCGTCAAAAGAAGCCATACTTTATCATTCGAGGAGAAGGGTCATTCAAACAAAAAGAAACAAGTGGCCATGCACCTGTTTTACTTCAGTACAGTTCTAAAATATACCCGGCCTATTTATAAATCCCATGGAAGAGCATGGCTATGGTTTTGGGCGGAGGATAGACATGGACAGCTTTTGAAGGTCAAGAAGGGATGGACTTATTGGCGTGCCATCTCTAGAAATCATAAAACTCTTCTCTTCTCAGCGAGCCCTAAAGCTTTTGGAGCGAGAGATATCAGATCGACCCTGATGCCCTCAGCGTAACCCTCGCCTCAGCGCGTGGTTGTGGATGAGCACGAGGGATGAGTAGATCCATGCAAAGTACTTGGTGTATTCTTCCCCCCCATCACAGACCATGATTAAAGAAGCCAGTAGAGTTAATTACCTAGCTCAATCGCCCTCGTTGCTTCACTGAAATGTATGAGATGCTCGACCTGAGTTTGATAGTGACAATAATATTAATATGAGCAGCAGTGAACAGGGAAAAATTCATCCCCCCTGGCCTCTGCCGCATTCTCACAGAGGGTCACAAGGCTCTGCACTCATTGAACCGTTATGAGTGATATGAGTTGGGTAAATAGAGCACATGCGTGGAAAAGGTAATATCTCATATGTAATGCAGAAGTTAGATATTTATTTACCCAGCGGCGGAGAAGGACTGGTGGAGATCTGCCGGAGAACAACAGCCAGAGATATACACGGATTATGCACCATCAAGCTATATACGCAACCACCCCACACGTACGGCTTTTGCGTTCTTATCAGCACACCAGGCATTTCAGTTCGAGGAAGTCCGACTCCTGTGTTCCATGGCGGCAAACATATGGATTGGTATAAACTCGAAACAAGGCGAACCGTTTCAACAACCCCTGATTGTTTTTTTTTATGGCCCGTCAGAACATTACCCGTAGGGGACCGCAGGACTGATCAATCTGGTCGAAAGTCGATACAACTTTCAATTGCGGTTTGGCATGGAATCGAGATAGTTCAACTTCAAAATCCCGCTGCCGGTGTTGGGGCAATCTCGAGCTTATCTAAGCTCCAGCTCCGCGCCGTGGCGGGATAGATATAGTTATTTATGGATGGATGGATGCAAGGTTCGCATCCACTTCGAATAGGGCTCGCTTGCGCTATATATCCATAGCGATATTATCACCATAATAACTATGTCTCGAAGGCGGGAGTCTTCACTGTCGCCTATTCCTCCTATCTGTTGCTGTAACTCCTAGGTAATCTTCACGCCTCAGGCGCAGCTCTCTCCAAGCTCTTTACTCGGATTCTTCTTAACCCGGTTTCCGAAATGCCTTTGAACCAGGATAAGAAAAATGGGAGTACGAAGACAGACGGGGACGGCCACCCCAAACCGGGTGGAGCAGAGTCCTCCATCTTAGGACTTTTTGCGCATTCACCCGCATGAGAATGATGTGCCTGAGGACAAAAGCCCAAACAACGTGAATTGACCCCCCCGGGCCATAAACACAAGAAAAGGAGCTAATAGGTCTGATCATAATGGAATGCAAAAACCTCTACGAGCCCAGGAGCTCCCATCCGGACATCCCGATAACCCTCACAGCGTTTCCGCACCGATTTCATCTGTGTCGAAGCCAGGTGTTCCTGGTGACGTCCAGGAGGAATATCAATCGGCAACCAATCTGCACGAGAGGAAGGGTGCCACCGACTCCCTGTCCGAAGATGAGTTGAAATACCTCTTTTTTGGAGCACCGCATTTTCTGCTGGAGAAGGGTCACTGCTCATGGTGGTATCCTCATGTCATTTTCCCTTGGGATTATAGCTCGAGAATTCGAAACCTCGCAGACCGAAGGGCACTGCAGCACCCTTCTTTCATGCCCTCGACACTCCATGCTCATATCCCAGTAACTTCAAATGGTGCGGGAATACAAATATATCCGGATGCCCTAACTGAAAGGCATGGTTCCAGACCGCCCTCGTTTGACATTGGCGTGTTCGAAATTCCAAACATGGATTCATCAAGGGCAAAAGAGGCTGGCTGCATTGGATCCCGTAATTTCATTGGAGCTACCGATTGCGTAAGAGCCCAAGATCGCTGCACAGCCGTTTCAACCACGTCCCCTGGATGCACATTTGCAGATCGCACCTGGGCCGCGCGGAAAAGATGATCCATACACCGATTATCGGCCAAATATTACCCTTGAGCGTTTGAAATTAGTCGCGGCAGGCCCTTCGGCATGGAATCGTATTGGGGTGCGCAATTGCTCCATGAAGACCATCACGGAGAGGCTCTAAACGTTATCGGATATGCACGACCAAGTCACGCTCAAGGAGACCGTTGCGGACCTCCATCGTCAACTCTTCAGCACGTTTTTATATCCCCCACCCGATATAGTACATGCGGAACACCATGATAGCTTTCGGTTCCAGATCAGCACGTTGATGCAAGTGCTCAATATTAAGGGTGCCTAGGTAGATTTTAGTTTGACAGAATGGAGAACCCGCGTAGGTCAAATCCTCTGGGAGTTGCCTCCGCACCAGGACGGCGATTGCCTGAATAATAATCCCTTAGATGGGAAGAATCCAGACACATCACTCGAACGGAAGTGGCTTTTAATACAGCTTATTTTATCTGCTGGGGTTTTATTCCGCGCGGATGCCGCCGCGAAAATTGGGATTTACAGCCAGTCTAAGGATTCGCCTATCACTTCACGGGACGTTTACTTGATGAATAGTTTGCGATCAGATATGTTGGACTGGGGGTTAATCTTCAGCCGTCGCATTTTCGAAAATATCTCCTTCCACTATTTTGAATGTAGCTGACAATCAGTTTATTACATTCGCTCGAACCTGCAGCAGTTTGACAGTCCCAGAGCACCACCAATTCGCGCTGGATGGCGGCGTACTATTACACGTTTTATGCTCCAAGCTCTTTGTGATCAACTTCTAGAGAAACCATGTCTTTATCTAGATGAGATGGCTCTCTTCCTATGGGATTAGTTCCACATCTGTGTGCCAAAGTGCAATATTAGCAGGGCTTTAAGATCTGTTGGTTGATCGAAAAAGTTAGCACGGCAAAAAGCAAAAGAGCGCAATCCTGACCTGCGAGATGCACACTTCTCCAGATGGCCATATGGGGCGCCCGTTCCGTTTCATGATCGTCGAGTCCGGCTTCTCCGGGGAATGACGGGCTTCCCGAATTTTCCAATCGGTCTTCGAGTCCACATATCCATGGCTGGCAACATATATTCCTTTGGCTAGCATATCTTCATCCTTGAAGCATAGAGTCAGGTGCTCGCCCTTTGGGTCTTTTTGATATTTGCCATCGATTGTGGTTGTTGGGTGAATGCCCGAGCTGACAGTTTATTGAAAGTTAGTGTATGCCTTGATGAAAATTCTTGTCTGCTTGGTCTCAATAATGTCACCGAATGAGGATGGCCTTTGGATATAACTTTTGGTCCGTCGCCGTCTGATATGCGATAGTTATGTATTGTCTGATAGTTTGGGCGCTAGGTTGATTCAAGAAACGAAACTTGACTGCATTCAAGGTCGACATGATGAAGGCGAAGAGTGGAATATCAAGAGCAGTGTCAGGTGAAGTAGGATTTCGCTGCTTATTGTCCGTATCAGAGGCGACATGGCCTACATAAATATACCCCGACTCACCATCACAACCGGTTCACTGGCACACTTCTTCCCATGGCCCTTGTTCAGTTCCCGCAGTGAACCATGCTATCGATGTTTCCATCTCCAAGCGATGTATCATCAGGCCTACATGCACCGTCACACCTCTTAAGACTCGCATGTGATGATCCATATCCCTGCCTCTGAAGCCTGCCAAAATCTAAGCTCAGGGCGCTTAGGCATTTCTTGAGGCTGCGGGGGTATCATGGATCAATTGGACCTGAGCGCGCACTTGGGTGCATGGCAAATCCTCTGTGCAGCTGATTTCAGTCATCCAGGGACGGACCTGGAGCCCACTAATAAGACGCCTCCACAACATTCACAATAATAATCTGGAAGAGAACCTCTGACATTCCAGCTTTACCTGTTGAAGTATCGGATTATTGTTGTTCCTCGTCGGGTAACTAACTAGTTAACTAGTTAACTACGAACAACCCATCAACTCACCCGTCATCGTCACACATTACCCACGCGACATGGCCAATCGAGCTAGCAACGCTCTTTTGCAATTTCATAGCATTAGACCATTTATACCCGGTTCGCCTTTCCGCCACGCACAGCCCTCCATTTCACCCATACACAGAAGTATGGCAACAAACATGGAACCCAGCAAAGTCCAGTACAGATATGTGGAAGAAGTTGAGCGCTTGGACTATTATGTTCCAGGAGGTTATCATCCAGTCATGATTGGTGATGAACTCTGTGCGGGTCGATATGTTATCGCTCATAAACTCGGGTTCGGTCGGTCTGCCACAACCTGGCTGGCAGAGGATAGAAGGCAAAGCCGACTCGTTGCTCTCAAGATTTCTACTGCAGAATCAGCTGAGCGAACCCATGAGATACAGATTCTTTCACAGTTAGCTAGGGCTAAAACCAAGCTCCCTGGGAAGGCTATTGTACAGAACCTGCTCGATTCTTTCACATTCTCTGGGCCAAATGGTAGGCATCAGTGCTTGGTCATGGACGCTGCTAGAATCAGTATTCATGAAGCGAAGGATGCTGCATATCACCGACTCCTCCATCTTCCTGCCGCCCGAGCCATCGCATCACAGCTGATACTTGGTCTGCAATTTATCCATTCTCAAGGCATTGTTCATGGAGGTATGTCCAATATGCTACAATCCCTTCTTGTTACTTGACCTCAATCTAAACATGGCTGCAGATCTTCACCTTGCAAATATTCTCCTTTGCTTGCCATTTGATATGCAAGACATGACTCTTGAGCAGCTGCATGCTAGAACCGGTGAACCAGCAAAAGAGCAGGTTGTTCGTGAAGATGGTGCTTCTCTTGATCTGGGAGTTCCTTCAGAAGTCATTGTCCCAGTTTGGCTTGGGCTTGGTAGTGATGAGATTTCTCTAGCAGACTCTGCAATTATGATTGTAGACTTTGGAGAAGCATTTGATACTCAAGTGACACAGCAGTTCACTGCTCATACACCACTCTTGCTTGCACCACCAGAAGCACACTTCGCAGAGTCTGTAGAATCAGATGAGCCTCTTTCTTTCCCAGGAGATATATGGACGCTTGCATGCACTATCTGGGATATTTTTGGATCCGGCCCCCCCTTTGAAGCCTTTCCTGTCACATTGGATGAGGTTACAATTGAGCATGTTGAGATGCTTGGTAAGCTTCCTGATCGGTGGTGGAGCAAGTGGGAGAAAAGAAGTAATTGGTTTGATGAAGATGGACACAAAAATGTGAAAGAAACCCTTCGTCAGTGGTACAGCAACAGCACCAGGAACTGGACCCAGCGATACACAGAATATATACAGAACCCAAGAGAGAGGATGAGGTTTGATACCTTTTCAGCAGAGGAGAAAGATGCGTTCTGTGACATGATGAAGTCGATGTTGGTCTTGGAGCCAAGCAAAAGAGCCACAATTGAGAATGTAGTAGGATGTGAGTGGATGCAAAGATGGGGTCTGTTAGAGGTGCAGAGAATGTGGGAGACAACACTAAAGAGCTCTTAAATTGCTGCTTGGTCCTCAAGATACCCCTTTTGTTGATTTAAAAGGAGTTGTGGTTAAAACATTCATCAGAGTTGTAACATTTAATATTTAAAATATACATCCTCACTTGACCTGAATGAAGAATCCCGCTCTGTCCACGGATGGAGGTACATGTAGAGATCACCAGTTATCTTCCATATTCTTCTCAAAGATAGTGTGTTCTCATTCTCCTGGAGTTCTTTCACCACCAAGATAATCAGACTTTTCCTCTTCTGTGTACTTCCTAACGAGGTATCGCTAGCGTCCGTCTGTTCAATATTAACCTATTGGCAGCCATTCTCAATGCCACTCGGGGTACGTACTGTTTTCAACCTAGTGAGAATCTATCTTCTCGACGATGGCACATACTAGAATTGTATTGAGCGTAGAGATATGCCTCACCAATGTACTGTTCTGTCTTACTGAGTGGTTACAATTCAAGATTTTCTAATGCATACGGCCTTCCATCGTGCGATCCACCATCATCCATCAGGGGAAAAACAATCAACATCCCCCAAGTGTTTCAGTGTTCAAGTGTGTGTGTGGTGTTTCCTATGTGTTCAATTAAGTGATTATTCTTGTGTGTATTTCTATTCTTGTGGTTCTTATTTGTGTGGTTATTATTATCGTGGTTCGGCTGCTCCTGTTCTTGTGCCGCCAGAAGCACACACCCCCCGTCTCCCATTAACTAGAAGTAGAGAGTGGAAGTGATAGGGGAGGCTACACGGCGGTAGAGGCGGTGGTGGTGGCAGAGGGGGTAGAGGGTGGTAAGGGGGGTGTAGGGGATGGAAGTGGTAGGGGGGGCTACGGGGCGGTAGGGGCGGTGGTGGTGGTAGAGGGGGTAGGGGATGGAAGGGGTGGAAGGGGTGGAAGGGGTGGAAGGGGTGGAAGGGGTGGAAGGGGTGGAAGGGGTGGAAGGGGTGGAAGGGGTGGTAAGGGGAGGGTAGGGGTAGGGGGTGGAAGTGGTAGGGGGGGCGGTAGGGGCGGTAGGGGTAGAGGCCCCGAGGGTGGAAGTGGTAGAGGGGGTTGCGCAAGCAGCAAAGCGAGCGTAAGCGAGCGTTTGATGCTTGTATAATAATAATTATTATATTTACCAATTCTTCTTATAGAATACTTGTGAGCCGGCTATAACAAATGAATATTCTAGATTAGGCAGATATTTACCCAGTCCCAATGTCTCGCCAACCCGGTTTTTCGGGTTGAATAACTTTTTTCCTTACCCGAGAACCCAACCCGTTCTTTCAGGCAAACTACCCACCACTTTTTCAACCCAACCCACGAAAATAACAACACTAGATTTCAGCAGGCATATAATCATTCTTGAGAAGGTGTACAATCTTGTTGATGATGAAATCACTAAGTTGAGGTGGCATATTGATATGTATTGGATGATAATTGAATGATTCTAGAGAAATGTGGTTTTTTTTTGATTTTTTTGCAGTGTTTTGCTACGAATTTTCAGGGGGGTGCTGGCACTATTTTGTCCCTTCAACGCTCGCAAGACCCTTTTATTCTCGCACGCCCTCGTAAGGCCATCGCCTCCCTAACTGTCACGCTCACACCTACCCACTCAGACTCTCCCCAAATATCGCTGGGCAGAAATTACAACGTGTCTTTCATAGCGGCGTCCCACCTCGCGGTTCCATCGCAGGCTCGAGCGTGTCCTGTTCCGAAGCGCATGGTACCCATCACCCTCATCCTCACCATCGCCATCATCACCACCATCGTAACTCGCCTGGTCAACAAGTAAAAGACCACCACCTGGGGTCACAGGAAAATGGGGCCGTAAGGAATGGCAAGCTACCCCACCGCTCCCGCCTCCCAGGCCACCCACTCCATACATTCTCGTTCCCATACAGTTATATCCCAATCCACACATTACCCTCAACTCCTAGCCCGCGAACCATACCAGACCACCAGGGATCCCATGCCTCTTCGTTCCCGACTAACTATCTGCCGCTCGCGAATGACCGCAGCCGAAAGCGGAAGGACACCTATATCATCGACGCGCGGGGCAGTGAACATAAGGAGCTATTTGCTCGTTCGTGATGTGCAATGGTTGGTGTAAATGCAGGAGTGGGCCGAGTTGGTCGGACGTGTATAGCCTGCTCTATTCGAGAGGCGAGGGCGGTAGATGTTCCTGTCGTCATTCGCGTGGGAGCCGTGGCATGAAGTGGTCGGTCGACATTTATCATCATTTGGATATCTGGATTGTGTACGTGGGCTGTTTTTCATACGGTTTCACTAGCATTCTCAGCTCGCTTTTTTCCCGAGCGAACCGACATTTTCCCAGTGAGTGAAAGGTTAAAAGGTAACAAGGGTTAGGTAAGGAAAAGTGAGCGAACTTTTGTATAGTTATATGTGCAATGCATGCCACAATGGTGATGGTGTATCGGGGTTTGGCACAGTCATTCGTGCGGGCTATCGACTCTAGGTATGTTGGTGTTTCTCTTCTTTTATCCCTCTCCACCACATATATTTCTCTCTGCCTTGAACCCATTTGATTCTGTGGGCATACTTTTGGCGTCCATCTATAACAATTGTATTTTATTTGATGGTACAGTATGGGTAGGCTCGCCTACCTGGCGGCTTTTGTAATATATGAAAAGTCGGCGTTCTTTATACTTCTGAATTTTATGGATTATAAGCTCTTATCATTGTTACAAAGAAATGAGACATTATATTAATAGAAACTTGAATGGAAAAAGTTTGAAGCCTTACCGTGGGAAAAGATGTGTGAGCAGAGGAATATTCACGTCATCTTGAATGATGGAGCTACGATAATCCCTTCGGCTACCCACCTCCCCTTGCTACTTCTAGAGTCGAAGGCCCTTGACGTTCTTGTCATACAGGCTAAAAAGTCCAAAGCGTACGTAAAGCAGCTTGGATAGGTTGGAGGCGAATTCTTTCTTCGGCTTTGTGACGAATTTCCTCTTGATTCCAACTTGAGGCGCTAAATTCAATACGTGGTTATCACGACCTTTATATTGAGTGAGGGCCTACGGCATGGAGGCGACGCCGGAATCGATGATGAAGCGAAAAGCGATAAAGGAGTCAAAGAACATACAAATTGATGCGAAGAGCGTAGGCTTGAGCGAGGGCTGGCGCTTTGATACTGATTCGAAATAAAGCTTTGTATTCTGTTTGTTTTCTCATTCACCAAGTTCGTTTCGATGCACGAAGCTGGCTCAACCCAGTATAACAAAGAATGGTAACGAAAAAAAAAAAAATCACAATGGATATCAAGGTGAATGGAATTATCTCCATTACCTCGATTGTTTCAAGTATCTCCTTGAAGAACTACGAAGCTCTCTTTATCATAGACAAAGAGTATCTATTGCTAAACTCATCTACTTAAACACCACAGGATATTCCAAAGGAAGAAGGAAAAAAGGGGGGGAAAGAATATGAATAAAATAAGTAGCAAACTACATACCAAATTCATATACCCCTTTGATGGGGATAAAAAAAAAAAGAAAACAACTAACCAAGCTCTGGAAAACCATGGAATCAAATCTTCCCTCAGCGCCCCCTTCATCACCATACAAAAGCGCGCCAATAGAATATCTCCCCACAGAGATCAAAATCGAGATATTAAGTCAGCTCCCCGATCTCGCGTCGCTCCGCGATTTGGTCAAGGCATCTCCCCATTTCCACAGCGTCTACCTGTTTGACCGTAGGCGAATTTTACGCCATTTACTAGCTCGGACGACGCCGCGGCCCATTTTCCTCGAGGTGCTTTCACTAGCGGCATTGCGTCGGGCGGCTGATTGTGATTCTCTGCCGCTGAAGGACGAGGTGAAGATCCTGGGTCTCGCCAAGGGGTTTCTGAATACATATGATGAGTTACGTGGGTTGTCGCAGGAGTTTGTTGAGAATGTTCGTGAGACGACGCAAAAGGTCGGTGCAGATGTGGAAGTTGAGGAAAAGGAGGAAGTAGAGAAAAGGAGCATTAATGGGGTGACCTTCACATATTCAAAGGGTGACGGGTTATCAGCTCAGTTCGCCGCGTTGTTGTTGGATGAACTTCTCGCCGTCGTTCGACAACACTTTATTGTACGCGCGATGACAGAAGACATTGTGCGTTCTTGTCTGAGACTCAACCCTTTTACGGGAAAAAGGCATCGTGGTAAGAGCAATGACCATGAGAGCGGCAGCGGTGGTGGTAGCGATGATGGGATCCTCCCACTCTCCAGAAGCGAAACATGCCGCATTTACCGGGCTTTGTACCGCTTAGAATTACTGGCAGTCATGCACACGCGCTGGGGGGTGCGCTATCCAAACCATCACATCGCATTCCTCAACTTCTTATCGCCGTGGGAGATAGAAGAGATCCACTGTATCAGGAATTACATGTACCAAATATTCCTCACGAGCAGTTCGGAAACGAGCGCCTCTTCCAATAACAGCGTACTCGATTGTCAGGTACGAGTGATAAATAGTAATAAAGCCAGATGTGAAAGGAGAGGAAGAGCCAGTGGCGTTGGTATTGGCATTGGCGGACCAGACGTGGACGACGGTATGTTCTCACAGCCCCTAGTCGTGCATTTCTGAGCTAACGGGAAGGGATTCATTTCTAGATGTCTATTTTGACCTCGCTGTCGACGACCAGCGAGAACAATACCTGGCTCGCGGTCTCGAATTTCTCTGGCGATGGTTCCAAGCATCTGATCAGTATGAATCCAGCCCAGTTACGAAGCACATCACAAGCACAGACGTAAACAACAGTCTAATGGACCCGTCGCAACACCGTAAGATTAATCCCAGCATCTCCGCAATCGAGAGTAACCCAACAAGTGCTTCATTTTTCCTAACTCGGGCCCTGAATCCGAATATTGTGGGGGTTTTCCGCCCTGTCAGAGCGTCAGAGACGTTTACCTCCGATGCAGATTGGTCAAGGCCGAATTTGGGCTGGGCGTGGTTGCACAAGAAGAACTCGAAGTATTTGTGCCAGATGCATAATTGCTATAATAGGAAATGGGGATACGTGTTTTGGGACCAGAAGAGGTTGACGCAGATGGGGATGACGGAGGAGATGAGAATGGAGTATGCGCCGTTTGTTGATTGATAATTTGCTGGTGAGAGTTAACTTGAAGTAGCTAATTTGCTGACCCATTGTTTTTCTGGCGTTGGGCGGTGGGCGTGTAGGGCTTTGTTCTTCTGGTGAGTCAGTTGGGAAGGAATATATCTGTCTATATATATATATGAACAAGCGTGGGTCGGTAGTAATATCTAATGTTTAGATTCATTTTTCAAAAGATGCCAGTTTTCTGGTTCGCATGTAGGCTTTTCCATCACAGCGTTTCCATCTCGGAGTAGGAAGCATTAGCAGCGATTAGCAAAGATGCTTAGTGCTACCCATAGCTATATAGTTCATAATATATAAAGAAAGCTCTCGTAGAAGCATTTTGAACAGTCAATTAGAAAAATTAAGCGGATATTTTCGTTTGTCGAGATAATGGCTGGTGCAAGACTCCAGAGCTGCTTTTCGAGGCTACTACCAGGTCACGTAATGAGCTAGGAGAGGTGGCTGTGAGAACGAACCGTTACCTAAGTTATACTTTCGTGAGACGACCCGAAGCCTTGGATGAAATTTCATGAACTGCTAATTGCATGTTGCGGCTGAGAAAACAACATACCACATCCCCTCAAGAAACCAATACCCTACCATACCTAATCCACCCAACTACACCTCCAACTCCTCAGACAGCCTCAATACCGCAATCTTCTCCTTAAGCTCCTCCCACATATCCACTCTTTCGCTCTCTCTTCCCCTACCTCTTTCTGCAAAAGTCCGATCTAGCAACTCCTTCGCACCATACCAAAACCCCTGAGCTCCTTTGCCTTCATGTTGATGCCAATCTGGGATCCCCAGGACGGTCCGACAACCCTCACAGAGGCCAAAAATCCGCGCCCATTCAGCCGCACTCTCACGTAAAGGCATTAGATTGCGACATCGCCGGCAATAGACGGCTTCTCCCCATGAAAACGACAGTGTAATGCCCGGCTCCCATTTGCGGAGACGCAGTGCACAACTGACACAAAAACGTTTTGCGGCATCTGCATGCCCCTTTCCACGGCGTCGGGTCGTTTGTGTGCTAGAGAATGAGTGTATGGGTAGATAGCGGAGACAGCTGTAGCAGGTCAAGCGTTGTGGGGAAGTGGATCGGCCGTCGTCACCGATGCTAATAGAGGGGAATTCTGATGTGGCGCTGGTTGCAGCGTCCACAACTTCTTTCGTCTCGGCGCGCACGAGATCAGCTACATAGTCGCGTCTAATGCGGGCCACCTCTATGTCTGATGGTAGATTGCGGAAATAGCTGTTTGTAGCGCGGAGCATCTGTAGATCGCGAAAGTTGAGCCACGACATGAGCTGTAGATGTATTTCGCTAGGGAGATCGAGAAGGGTGGGGGAACCACGGCCTTCAAGTTCGGGATGTCCCTCTTGCGACTGACCTTGGGCCTGGGGCTGGGTCTGCGCACAGCCGGACTTGCTGGCTACCAGAGCAGCCCTGGAGGGTAAGATATTGTTACGGTTCATATCGCCCTAAATTGATGGCTGGTGGCGCGTCTCTTCGAGAAATATGATGGGCGATAATATATCACTTTTTATCGATGGAGTTTAGAGTACCATGCTTCACATTTCTATCGCAGAAATAGGGAATGCTAGCACTTGTGTCCTCTCGAGGATATCCTCAACAGTACCATCAACTCGTGGGAGCATAGTTATTTCAGTATTTAAACAGCTTGTTCCAGATCCAAAGAAAGCGACTACATAAGTAGTTATAAACTCATATCTTTCCAGGAAAACGATCCATATTACACTTGCTGCTCCCAACGTACGGTCACTCATGCACGAAAGTAAAGATGACGACAGCTGCGGTATTGGTGGTAAGTGAAGGATGAGGTTGAGGCTCACCGGCAAAATGTTTGTGAGTTGCCGAGCCCCAAACCTTATTTCGGCGCCACGTGGCCGCTAAACCTGAACAAGTTAAATGATGACAACCTTCCAAGGTGGTTGGAACTTGTTTCGCTGTATCTAGCTCTACAGCCTCATGTTATTATTTAAATAATTTTTAAATCAAATGCCTGTCATCACAAAATTGCCTCATCTTTGAGGACTTTCCACTATCATAGAACCCATGGAAAAAACTAACCTCTAGGCTTGAGAAATAATAGGATAGCATATGTGGCAGCTTAACCTGTTGGAGAAGGTGATTGGTTGTATAATATTAATATTAATTCTCTATCTAGGAGCGGCATTGTGTGTGGGTCACGGGGGTTAGGGCTTGGGTAGGACCTTCAACACTACACCATCCCAGCCGCCACATACGCCATATTTTCGGTTGTTTTTATATCTGTATGTAGGCCATGAACTTCTAAAAAGTAAGACTATAAACATCAATATTTGTATCTCTCAGGGCTAGTTACACGTTTATCCTAACAAATTTATTAGTCATCTCTTGAATGAGCGTCTCTCTCATGACACATCAACCACGCTCGGCGGGCTGGGCACCCCGCTAACCGCATAAGATACTAGCTAGTTATTTTATCAGAGAAATTCTGAGAATTAATAGTTCTCAACTAGATATTATAGCCTCTGACTATATACATCTATAATTGAAGAAGAAGAAGAATAATAATAACATCTTCACTGAGATGGCAGCCACCACAATTATGCAATTGTGTAAAAAAAGAGGCAGAGACAAGAGGGTTTACTGTTGGATTCTAGAACTTTATTCTTCCCTATTCACTTCAGGTCCCCGGATATAGTAATATTGAAAGTATATCTAGTCAGCCCCTTCATCGTTGGTCGGTTGATGCCGGTTTTGGTCTTGCCTAGTCTCCTATCCCAAGCCACTTGGGGGCTAATCAACAAGGTCTAGGTACCTACCTGTTGTCTTCAATATTAAATAAAAGTATGTGCTCTGTGTGGGAGCATATATTTCAATTCCAATCCCGCCCATTTTATAAGCCCTCCCGTCTCACGGAAGGCGGTGAACATAAGAATAATATCAAACATGTAATCAACCACACAGGCCAGCCTTACCAGCGCCACTATGCACCTAGGCTTTTGCCAAGAGCAGCACATGCTTGCGAAAACGCCTCGCCGGATGCACCGAAGGCCTTCCCCAGACAAGGATTGGGGAAGCCTGGTTGAGGGGAGCACAAAAATGACGCTGCTTATTTGTCACTGGCTCCTCCGATTCTTCTGGTGGGACGCCACCGAATGTTAGAACCTCCAACCCCGGTCTTTGGCCGTCGTTTGTCCATTTTCCAAAGCTTTTCGCGACTTGTTCTATATTATTAATAATTCTCCTGCAATTGCATGAGATGGAGGAGACTTGAAGGAAGAATATTGACTGTTTATCAGAGTAAAAAAAAAGTGGTCTGCAGGGTAGAAATAACTGAGTTTAAAAGGCCTCGTCAATAATTTGAAATTGGATTCCATTATTAGATATATTTCAGACACCGATGAGTGGAGAATAAAGTGTATTAAGCTCAGCCTGGGATCAAGTAATTAGCATAGACTGTTTAGTCAAATAGAGACCTGTTGTTGACTAGTATTCTTCTTCTTCTCCTTCTTCTATTTCAGTCAGAGCAGAAACTATGCATTAAGAGTGATGAGACTCTCACCAGCATTTTAGTCTAAGAGCAGAATTTAATTATTTTCAATCACTTATCTAATTACTCTCACTGAGATGTATACAGATTTTAAACAGTCTTGTATTAATTATATGATTTTCAAAATCTGATTAAACCTGAGTGAATACAAAGATAATATTTATGTAGTATAATTTAATATTATTCCGTCTATTAATTATATCTATAGGGGAAAATCTAGTGAAAATCATGTTCTTTTAATCTCTTGATTAACTCTAGTCAAGAACTGAAATCATATGATGAAGACAAGATTTGAAGCTGCAACCCTGGTATCTCAGAAGGGTCATTCCTCATAGCCAGTTTCTACTTACCATGGGCCTTGCGCGTTTACCACTATGCTATCCACCTCACCCCGTTGTTGGCTTTTAAGGGCAATCGTCAGTAGATGATTACTAGACATCCAATAATATCATTCACGGGTCGAAGAAAGCCCATATCACTGGCTAGTATCGTCTCGAGAGGTACAGATAAGTAAGTATGGCCCAATGACTGGGTTTATATCCAATATCCTTAGAGTCAATGGATGAAAACGGCAGTGCAGAGCTTACTCTGTAAGTAGAGGCTCTTTCGGATTCCTATATTACCCGGAGCCCGTATTCTGCAATACGGTAACTACCACAGCGTTGTATGGTAGTTATGGGTGGTTGGTTTTAATAATAATATATTCAGCCGGCCCCAAGACCAACCTCTATAGTTTCGATTCACAACCACTATCAAATTGTTGTCTTCAGAACAACTAAATTAGTTCTGTTATTTCCCCATGGGGTGGACCAACTGGCCGCTAAAAACTACATTTCATAGTTGCTCAAGTACAGCTTATGATTCCCAATAATGACAAGATGTGTGGTTGGAACTTTCCACACTGACGCTAGCCGACCTCGGCACCCAGACGGATGGCACAGTGCCTAGGTAGCCTCGCACTGACCAAACATACGGGAGGTGGAAACACGCGTAATAATACTACCGTACCATACCGGGCGATGGGGGAACATTCTCAAGCCTCATCCCCCATCCTCATCCTCACCACCGCCACCAAAACTTGTCTCTCCCCGCCCAAACCACCACAACCTCCACCGACCTGGCTCACGAGTTGGAGTCCAAGGTCTTGCGAAGGAACTGCAGCGATTATTCTCGCAACAATTCGTAGCGTGCTACCTGTTTTCAAACTAAAGCCAAGAAAATCGCCGAAGTCCAAGGCTTGCTGCAGCTGGCAAGAGTCGTCCTGCGCTGCGGAGCCCCACATTGCCATAGGCTCTGACTGTCCTGTATAGGCTCGCAGCCAAGACTACAAAAATATAGCGGGAGAAACAGGTTACCGCAAGGAAGAAGACCGCTGTTTCCTGACGTCTCGTGTCCCCGTCGTTGTCTCCATCTCCATCTCTTTTTCATCTTTCTTCACATCAACATCAACTGTTATCGCCCATTATCTTCGCTAAAATCAAGTCGTCGCTGTGAGTTTCACGCGCCCGGACCTCACCGACGACGCAAGCCGGAAGGAATCACAAGGGAACCAGGGCGTTCGGCCATGTCGTCGACGCCCAACCATGAACGAAAGCGTGCGGTCCATGCAGCAGAATATTTGGCTGCTTACTCGTCCATATCTGATCTTTCAACGACCACTGCCACCTCTTCCACCACTGTAACACCGACCGAAGCCACCACTGGTGCTGGTGCTGGTGCTGGTTCTTCGACTACTTGTCTCGATCCCCGAGAGATCACTACTGGCCCATCCGCTGCTTCCTTGACCCCAGTTGAGCGGCAACCGGCCACCTCCGCTGCCAACTTTCACGCAAGTCCCAGATTTGACCTTGCCTCTCCTCCATCCCTTGGGCATGGGAATCTCGCCTCACAGCACAATGAGTCATGGAAAACCTCGTTTGCCGGGGATGGGCCCGGGGAACCGTCCCTCCATGACCGTGTGGTTGGTGGCGGGCTGCTACGAGAATCGGTCTTTCCAGACTGGAGAGATGGCATGCCTGGCGGCGGGTATGAGAATACGGAAGAATTGCAAAAGCAAGATCCACTAGCGACTCAGATATGGAAGCTATACAGCCGGACTAAATCCCAATTACCCAACCAGGAGCGCATGGAAAACTTGACTTGGCGCATGATGGCGATGAACCTGAAGAAGAAGAGAGAACGCGAAGAAGCTAACATGCCTGAAAAAGCAAGCAGTTGGAATAACTCGAGGTTGCCAGAGTAAGTGTTGTTGATGCTGTTCCCCCACGTAGAATCGATCACCTGCCTTGGATAGTTCAATTTTAGCTTTGTCTTATATTCCCGCTTTTTTACGTTCACTTTCATTAAATGGTGCTGTCGCTGATTATAAATAATAAAATAGAGATGCCAATCAAATGTCAAAGTCTGGTGCTGGGCCCAGTGGTATAGCCAGGCTTCGACAGTCAATCGATGGGAATAACACTCCTCTTGAGTCTGACCCAATGAATATTGACGACTTCATTTTACCGGCGTCCATAGATTCCCCTTCCGGTTTGTCCCCGTCCTCGCCTATTGAGACAGCTGGCTCAGGTCATGCAGTGGCATCGGCTATCCCGATTAAATCACGAAAAGCCGAGCAATCCCCCCCGCCGGACAATTTTATGCCAGCTTCGTTTCCCCACCCACCCCAACATCATCGACAGAATGATGAATTTGGATATGTGCAGCGACGTGTTCGCAAGACTAGTATTGACGAGAGAAATGTACATATTCTTCTACATATGTTTTCAGTGCTTGTTTTCAAGAGTATCCTTCCCGCTGACAGTCCCTCTGAATCAGGCGCGGAAACGACCGGCTGAAGCATCTCCCCAAGTGCCTCCTGTTACAGGTCTCATCATACCGAATGAACCAGATTTCGATACAAGCATGACCGACTACAGTCTCGATCAACCTCACTCCGCCTATCCAGTTAACTACCACCTTCCTACAGGCATCCCTTTCAACTTAGAAACATTTCAGCCCCGTGACGATTCGATTCTTACCTCCGCAAGTCCTTTCCAGCAAAACTACCCATTCTCCCCATCAGACTCTCCAGTGGTGGCTAGTGGGCCTTTCCCAGGAGTTTATTCCCACACTCCAATGGGTTCGTCCCTCAACTCAACCGATTTCTATTCTCCACCACAATCGGGATATCAATCCACTGCTTCAACACCTCAACCAGGCTTTGATAACGAAAATATGATGTATTTCGAGCAGAATAACGTCGACGTGAGATCAAACCGTTCAATAGCCAACTTTCGCGGATCCTCGACCTATACCGGATCGCAATCCCGTCACATATATCACTCAACTAATGAGTCCACTTTTAGCGCAATTAGAAGGGCTGGCCAATCGAACCTTTCATCGCCAGGCTTCCCGATGCAGCACCATCATATGGATCCCAACCAAGTCCTAACGAGTGGTGATTTCGCGTCTGGTCCATCTCAACAGCCCCGAAACCTGAACAATGTAAACATGTTTACCTTTGGTGCAGATTCTGATAATGACGAGGAGGATGGGAATCCCTTCCCCGACAGATCCATGGCGATTCAGTCCGATTATGGTGTTGTTGACGATTCCGCTATTGGTCTACATAATTCGAGTTTACAGTGGGAGTCCCGTTTGGCTGAACAATTTAACTCCGCGCCAAATAGTTTTCAAGGCCATAGAAAGCATGTCACGATCGGTGGAACAGAAATTGCTAACTTCGGGCGAGACTGGGCCAATGGAGGCTTAGGTCGCACCCATGGCTCTGCAGCCTCTGTGAGTGAAATCCGTAACCGAGACCAGGATCCAAGAAGACAAAAGATTCCTCGAACAATTTCAACTCCCAACACCACTCAGCTCCTCCACCAAAGCACGATCAATCAGCCCCATACAACTCCAAATTCTCCGCCAAGATCGGGATTCAGTAGCGCAGCCCCTTCAAGGCCTGCAAGCCCTGGGGGCGCCAGGCAGAGTGAACCTTCTGCTGCACCCACCACTTGCACGAATTGCTTCACACAGACCACCCCATTATGGCGTAGAAACCCTGAGGGCCAGCCGCTTTGTAATGCTTGCGGCTTATTCCTGAAGTTACATGGTGTTGTCCGCCCACTGTCATTGAAAACAGATGTGATCAAAAAACGCAACCGCGGAAGCGGTAATAGCCTCCCAGTTGGCGTTGGGTCAGCGCGTTCCGCAAAAAAAGTATCGCGGAAGAACTCCATGCCGCAAACGCAGCCAGCAATGGTCATGTCTAATAAAGGCCCCGGTTCGTCGGAACCCCCACTTTCTACTCCAACGTCGACTGGTGGCTCAACACCAGCAAGCGCTCCGACAAGTTATTCAGGCCCGATAAAGGGCAGTGTTGTGCCAATTGCGGCGGCACCGCCAAAGCCAGCCCCAACCTCCCTAGCCAGCAGTCTTGCCCAAGTGCGAGCACCGGTCCAAGTTACGGGCAAGCGTACTCGCAGGTTCGAAAAGGCGCCTGTCGGATTCCAAGGGTCGCAGGAAGCAGAAATGCGTGATGTTACAGACAACTCTAACAAGCCATTTATCCCGTTGACTCGACCGAAACCACTTGGCCCCCCTACGACCCAACCGCCAGCTGCGACCAATCCAGCCCATCACAGCCTTGCTGCTGGTGCTCGACAAGCCGGGAGCCAGGAATGGGAATGGCTTACCATGAGTCTATGAAAAGCCGCATTTCATGTTGAGGAATCTCGATCCCGCCATCACGGATCATAATATTTTTATTCACCGCTCGTTTTCCGGAACGAATTTGAATACTTCTCACATGAGACTCTGATTTCTGAGTTTCATTGTTTTGGATGGAGAGGCATTTGTTGGCGGGTGGCCACTCTTTTCTGGGTTCGCTTTTCTGAGGAACGACTGTTCTTTTCGCCACGCCGTTGTTTCTCGCCAATCTCTGTTCAAAAGTAAATATAGATTTCATTTCTTTTACATTCGCTAGCGATTTCGGAGGGAGGGCACTCTGCGTTCCCTATAGAGGCATTGGAGGGTCTCAGTTGTCACAAGGCAAGCAGTGACGTCCTTGTTGCAGCAGCCCTTCTCTCTACTCCGGGGACATTTTCATGGGCCTTTTTGCAACTGCTTCTGCACCGCTTCTCATGGGAGGATCTATTTTCAGGCGTTATTTATTCCTATCTACCACCCGTCGGGACGAGATCATCCAATGTACATTACATGCAACGTATACGACCCGCCTGTTTCAGTTCCATCCCGTGCTCTTGACTGGTTGCGCCGTCCTTCGATTGGGGTTCAAATGTCCGGCTGGGAAAAATTTGTTCAGGCTATTCTACCCCGCCGTCCAACAATCTCAGGATGGGCACTTGATTCATCTCCAACTAACATTTTGTGATGTCTTTCAAGCTGTATTCAGCTATTATTGATTTTATGAACTTTTTGTCTTTTTGTGTTTTTCATTTTTTTTTTGCCCCCTATTTCTATTTTTCTCTTTTCCACTTTTTTTCTCTAATCTCTTTCCGACTCCTCTTTTCCGTCAAGTCCTATTTTGTCGTGGTTGGCTCAATGTGATTTGATATGACTGATACCATCGCGTCTGTTTCCCACTTGCCCAACCAACCAGCTTTTTTTTTCCTCTTCCCTTCTTCTACCATATTTCTGACTTATGTTCCTCGTTTCCTTAATGTTTTCATGTTCTGCGTTTATTTTGCTTTGTGGTTTTTGGTTGGGCAGTGCACAGAAGTGCGCATCTCCATTTTATCTTCTAGTTTCCCGCTTTAATCTCCCTTTTTTTTTTTTTTTTTTTTTTTTCTTGGTCCCTTCGCATACACTATTCGGTGTTCCCGGCTTCCATTTTTCCCCCGTCCCCTTCCTTTAAGCGCCCTGATATTCCGCTTGTTTCTTCATGTCTTACCCCTCATGTTTCTATGAAGGCGTGAGGGTATGTATATAAACGTGTCTGGTGACTTTGCTCATGGGCCTCTACCAGTTTCCGACCTTGCTCACTCCCAATCTCCTCCGGGTAACTTCTCTACACTATTTTTATACTTGGATTGGTTGCACATTTTCATTTTCTATATACTATTTTTCACATCCTTACTAATTAAGAACCCCTACTTACTTATTGTCCTGATGATACACGATTCACGGACCGTAGGTCAGAGCTCTCATGGTTTCTCTTTTTTATTTTTATTTTTATTTTATTTTTATTTTTCTCTTTTTATTTTTATTTTGTTTCTTTTTTATTTTTTATTTTTTCTTTTCTCCCGTTCTGGGACTTGTCTATTCACTCATACACATGTACATACATAATACCTGATTTGATACTTTTCTTCCAATTTTACACACATATATATTGATATCATTTCTTTCCTATCTCTTCATCATAGCGGTAATTGCTGTTCTGTTTTTCAAAGCTTTTGGGATATTGGAGTGTAAAGGCACAGAATTACCTGTGAAAGAATGATAGAGCATAACTAGTACTACATGTCATTGATAGAAGCTACTTGACTACTCTATTTGTGCACGCCTTTCCGACCCCCTTGAGAATTAAGGTGAATTACCCTATGATATCATGCTATACACTCTAAGAAACTACAACTAAAGAGAGCTAAGCATTGAATACTCTGCTCATGGAGGTTTGAGACCCTGATTTTATGATGGTCATATACTAGCTTCTGCTTTCGTATGCATAGGAGTTTAGAGTGACACATACTATGTCTCAGGTACTGTACCCTGGCTTCTAAACAACAGTTAATTACTCATGATTTATTAGATGGCATAAAGAGTAGATAGGTAATAGGAAGGAGGATAGGCAGGTGGAGCAGCAAAACCTGCACAACAACCAACTTATACTTGTCTCGCCCATAGGTACAAATGCTGGCAAATTCTGAATTCGTTGGCCTTATTCCGTTTGAGAAGGGTATTTCGACCACACCTCACTGTTTTATATGAGCAATAATATCATGCGACCTATGCAGGATGGGCAGAAAGAGGGGGGAGGAGACGGGCTTCCAGATCTCAAACGCTCCTGCCCCCTCCCGCTCTTCCACTACATCTTATTCTTATCTTCCAACCCAGTAACAAAGATTATCTACCAGTGTGCGAATGCAAGCAGGCAGAGCGGTGGGGTATGTGCATTGTGGCATCGCGGTCCCTTTCTAAGTTAGGCGCGAGGAGCGAGTGATGCATTGACAAAGGATTCAAACCATGGTCTACCCGCGACCGGCTAGACGGATAACTCAGGGGTGAGTAGGACAGATGGGGGACAAAAGAATGGCAAGACATGGACAGACGGGAAGGGGGGAATGAAACGTACCCGACGGGTATTCATACCTGTGCACCGGAGTTTGGTACGGGGGACGGGAAGGGGATGTGGTTGAGCTGAGTTGGCCCGTGAACCAGTGGGAGGGGGAAGGAAGGACGGGACCCACAACCTTAAAAACCTTATGAAACCTTAAGTTACTTGCAACCACCAACGCTCGGTAATAATAGTTCAATTTCATGTAGCTCAACATGCAATGTTCAGGAGACTATGGCCACGCTGATTGATTCAATGGTTACAAGCCGGGCTAATCTCTACCTGCATATCAGAAGAAGTTTAGCAAGCAAATATTTTATCACTATACCCAAGATTTAATAAAATGTTTCTTAAAGATTATAACAGGATGATAAAAACAAGTTACATTCATACTCATACAAGCACGACATATAATCAGAAAAAGAAATCCTCTGGTATTTCAAATCCCCTGTAAATAATCCAATTGTAATCATTTTTTGCCATCCGTTAGCTATAAAAGTCACACGCGCGCCTTATTTTCTTGAGATATATCTACCAGTAACATGTCAATCTAAACAGTATATGCAGAGATCAGAGAGGGAAATACAAGAAGGTTCGGAAAGAAAAGAAAAAAGGGAAAGATAAAAGGGGGAATAAAGTGGAGAGAAAAAGGAGGCCCAACATAAAATATAGGACGGTGGAAGAAGTAAAGTATAAAGATAGAAGGAGATGATGAAGAGGAAAGAGCTGCTAAATCTTCTTTCATATGAGTTCTCCAGTAGGGCCAGCCCAGTAAATGATACTATGTCAACGCGAGGAAGGAGATTGTGAATAAAGAAGAATCGGATGTATGTCGCGGAGGGGGAGAGGGGGAGCAGGTGCTGCTTCCAATTGGAGTCTAGCAAAAGGCAATCGGCGTGTGATAATGTCATCAGAGTGGTGATTGAGAGAAGGCGACAGTCGGCTCAAGGAAACAAAACGGAAAGGGGATAGGATATCATAGAAATTGGAAAACGGGGAGGGGAATAAATCAACATTGGAAATTGGTTAGTGCCATCCAATCCATCGCCAGAAAAGAGCAGCATGTGTGTTCGACGAAAACTAGCAAGGTGGAGGCGGCGGCGCGTGTATGATCAATAGAATTTCTCACCAGCTGCTGAGGGGAGATAGTCAGAAGCATCTGGTCATACGCCATATAAGGCCGATATAGGGTACTGCAAAGGGCCTGGAGACACATTGCTTAGGAGAGGTATCTCGCCAGTAAGCCGCACAACGACTATCACAAATTCTCCCTCATAATAGGCTCGGATTCGTAATTGTAATGCCACAAGCGGGAAGCGAAAGGGTATCGGAGTCCAAAGATCGGATGAAGGAATAAAGGACAGTGTTGCGGAATGGAAAGATAATTCTTATTCATCCTCGAGGCTGAAATCGCTGGAGTCATTGAATGTGCCCGCATATCATTAAAATCGTCTGGCGGAAAAAGATTGAACCCAAAAGAAAAGCGGAGAGTCCGCTAGGCAGAATATAAAAACACCTCGTTGGTCGTAATAGGGAACAAGGACAACAAAAGCGACATTCGGAATGTGGGAACCGTTTTGCTCTATCCAGTTAGAAATCTTCGTTTTCATGTCCTTTTACTCCCTATGATATTCGATGTTTTTGCGCCAGCCACTAGAGTATTCCAAAATCGACTACAGAAAGTGCAAAAGTTTGGCGCAAAGTGGCATAATTTCCTAAAAATCCAGCGTAAACAGATCAAGAGCAGGGAAAGGATTCCATCTCCTCTCCCCGATTCTGAGTAGCCTAGGAAGCCATACCACCAGTTTTATGACAGTAAGTCTAGTACGGTGAGTTCTGCTTTCTTTTAGACCTCTGCGTATATATTGTAGCACGGCATCAGACGGTGTTTTGGTCAGGCAGGGTTCACGGATTGTGATATTCATCCTGTTTCATCCTTGCGTACTGCTGGGGGTCAGCTGCGTACCATCCGCCTAGCCCATAGGGTGTTGACCCAATAACTGGTTGATTAGGATTTGCAGGTACTGTTGGTTGCCCCTGGTATGCTTCCCACGAGGAATAGCCTACTGAGGATTGTGTTTGCGTATAAGAAACAGGGGCAGTCGATGATGGTAATTCCGGCACTGAAGTATTCGTTGGGCGGGCATATGTTTCCCCGGGGGCAGTCATTCGACGTTTAAATTCCGGTGGTATTTGTTGCTGATACTGGTTTTGGTACTGTGCCAGATTACCCGAGGCGAGAGTTACGGATCTCGTGGGCTGTGCGGGCCAAACAGAGCTGTCGGTCATACCGAATGCTGTTGGGTCACCGGTTGATGGAAGAATGCCAGGAGTGAGAGGAGTCCCGGGAATGGATGGGGCCGTGGAAAGAGGTGCAACTGGTGGGGTATGATTCCACAGGGTATTCGTTGGGGTAGTCATTTGCGACTTCGCCATTGCACTGGGGAGGTTTTGATCAAAATATGAAGAACCGTCCCACGGTACAGGTTGGCTTACAGGTTGGACAGCGCTTAAATCGTGTGTGTTTAGAGGATCTATTAAGAAGTTAATCACTGGGTTAATAAATGCACCGAGCATCGGACGAACCTGGACTGAAATTCGACATGGGGGTCGCGGTGTACGGGCCGGGCTCAAACGGGGAGATATCTTGCCCTGAATTTATCGACATTGGTGCGTACTGGAAGTATGAATCCGTTTGGTCCATAAGTCCTCCGCCTACCAGCGCTGGCGGTGACGAGGTTATCGATGCTTCGGTTGATGTGGTCCCAGCTTTCGACCCTGCGCGAGACCGTTTCGGTTCTACAGGTGGTTGTTGATCCACTGGGAAAAAATGACACTCTTTCTTCAACCGAATGCAGTTTTCGCATCGCGTATCGTCGGAGGCAAGTAAGCATCGAATTTTCCTTCTCCTACAATGTACTGCACCCACAACGGTTAGAAACCAAGTATGAGCATCAGAATCATAAGGGAGAAACAGCAAGTATCGGGTGCATCATGTCAAGACTCTAGTGTGCATAAAATCGGACCCTCCAATATGTATACTGAATGAACGGCTTACCGCATGCAACTGATGTTCTATGGTAGCCCAGTTTATTGCGCTTTTTGTCAGCGGCTGATCCCGCCGTGGCATCCATGGTCAGGCCTTGACTCGTTTCTTTGAAGTGCTGATCAGTAGGCATCCCCATACATAGCTCTCCAGGTTGATAGGGCCCAGTAGTATCACGAATGTTGTAGTCCATCAATTAATCGACTTAAATCGTTGACGAACTGAGAACTCGAAGACTATATGCGGGCGAAGTAGAAAGATATTAGAGTGCTGACTAGGGTCTACTTCCATCCCCAAGAAGTATAAAGCCCGCCTTTCTACGCGCCACAGGATCGCGCCACAGCGAGATTCTCAGGGAGGAGAATGCGCGATTGTGAGCAATAAATGGCTAAACTGCCCGATACATTACCCACGACAGCGTCCTTACCCCGCGGACGATACAGCGAAGGTTACGATGCTCGGAGAAGTCGCGGCGGAGAATCGTGACAAGAAGATTTTAGAGATCGATCTAAAAGGCAAGGATATTAAAAGAGTAAAAAACAAACAACAAGTAGGAAATATATGAGAAGAGACCCTCCCGAACGAATGAGGGGAAGGTCAATGGAACCAGGAGCATGAAAACCCCATCAAAGGATGAATTTAAGTGAAGCTAATCGAGGGGTGAAACGCCCAAGAGTTTTCTGCTCTTGCATAAATGAGGAGCTACCACGTTAAGAACCAAAGTTAGGTCCGTAGCCGGAGAAGAAGAGATGATCAATTCTCAAGCCACCGGATGTATCCACGAAACTGGTCTGCTTTGGCAGCTCCCCACAAAAGTATGAAACCGCGGGACCACCTAGGAAGTCAGGAAATAAATAAGAGAGAAAAGCCAGCAAGGGACACGAGTACCAAGTACGGACTAAAGCGGCAAACGAGGACATTTGAATTATGATACTGCGAGATGAGGAATACTCACTAGTGAGGAGAAAGAGCATTCTGTTCCTCTCCTTTTCGTTGTCGCTTCCCTATTGCCTCTTTTTTCTTTTCTTTTCTTTTTTCTTTTCTTTTTCTTTTTTTTTCTCGTCCCTCCTCAACTCTCAAACGGACGAAGGCATATCTACAGCCGTTAAAGGGAAACTTTCGTGTAAAGGTGCCCCTGACCACTCCAACTAGAAGTAGTCGTAGTGTCGGATCCGTCAGCGGAGAACCATTTGATCCTAAGAACACTTTCGTGAGCAATGGCAGCAGCCGCAAAAATAAATCCCATCGTTGTTATTCAACAACTGGAGGAGATGGGCATTCTACCTTTTTTAAGTTTTGTAAAAAGAGGCTGCTGATGGGCGTGTCGTATCTGACAGCGCCCGGGCAAGGTGTCCAAACGCAGGAACCTAGTCGATTACGACAATTCGGTACCCAGCCAGCACAATCTCCGTGTGAATCCATTGTCGCTTGAGTGGAGCAGGGCGGTACTAGGCAGGGGTTGAACAAATCCACACCGCGCGTGTTGGTTGTTGGGTTCTGACCCAGCTTCACACTTCGCTGCAGGGCCCTAGCAACAGCTACCTCGGGCCCAGAAAAAGCTTCATAACAAGCCAACGAGGAGAAACCGCCGACAGATCAGACTAGAGGGCTGGAAGGTGCCTGTGGATATGATTATTTCGATGCCGGGACAGCGCGTCTCCATTATCCATTCCACAATCCACAACAAGAATAAGCATGGATCCGACTAATTTCTCAGTCGCAATTGGGTGTTGCTAAGTTTTGAAATCCCATTCGAACACATCTCAAATAACAAGCGAAAACTCAATTCCTGATTGCAAAAGATGCACAACGGGCAATTGCTGACCGCGCGCCAGCTGTCGGCGTCCTATCAGGCTCAGGCATCGAGGTTGAGCTGTTGATCTGTGATGCTTCGGCGGATAAGTCTGTTGTCATGGGTGTATCAATGTTACACGGCCAAGGCCACCACCTGCAAAATTCGCAAGCGCGAGAAGCGTGAACACGCCAAGCACATGCTCAAGGCAAGGTTCTTGTTCTGCGATGGCATTATTGGCCTGCGAGAAGTGCAAAACTCGCGCAGAAGAGGGGTTGTTGTTGGATGATATATTTGTGAAACAAAATTTGCAAACACTCGGCCAATCGCCAATCTCGCTGCGTGGGACAGACTGTAATTATCGCTTAGTTAAGATATCCAGGACTTCCCCAAACCCGAAAATGGAGATACCAAATGTGCATCAAATGCTCTGGATTCCACTAAAAGACGTCCTAAGAGGCTAAGACGCTGGTCTTCCCCCGATAAGGCCTCGTAAATATGCCAAATGGCCAACTGGCCAGACTGGAACAGACTAGCCGGATGATCGACTCGAACAAGGCCAATTCTTCGACTGAAACAAAACCCAATAATAATCTTAATTAATCATGGCAAGCGAGTTCCTTCGAGCAATAATGGCATTCCACTGAAGAGAACGACCGCCGCTCAGCGCAGCAGGTAATCAATTGAGCCAAAATAAGCTGTTCAAACCCAGGATAAATAAATGGCCCTAATGCTTGGAAAACCAGTGCTTGATAACTTCCATTGCAGTCGCGTTGTGGTATCTGCAGGTTCAATCCATGGATCTTCACGAGAATGGAGCTGATCAGAGCTGAGGAACACCATTTGGACCTTTTGCGCATAGTACGCACCGTCCCAGCAACACCCTACGCATCTTCAAGTCTCGAGTGTTAGCACGTTAGCGTCAAGCCACAAGCTCCAACTACCAAGCTTGGGGGAAGCGCAAAACCCCAAAACCTTAGATAGATACGTTGGCCAATTGGGCGCGAGCTTTAAGGCTGCACTGCACTGAAACTGACACTACTAGCACCATAATGAGTGAAATATAGGGGTGCTTGAAGCCAACAGCCCCCAACTTTTCTGACCTTGATAATAAAAGCGACAGCTCTCAGAGGAAAGGATGACAGGTTTGACCCTCATTCATGTTGGCAGTAGGGCGATTGCAATGACATTGTTTTGACCTAGCTTGTTGCTTTTTCTTCGCAATCCAACACACAAAAGATCAATCCGTAGAGCTGTAGCGCTGATGCATCAATGGCTGTATCTGTGAGATGAGAGTTGACCTCGGTTTCCTCGAGAGACCTCCATTCGTTTCTGGTCTACTCCGTACGGAGTAGTTTGCTCGAAATTCCTCTATTTTTGGTGCGACTGGCAAGAAAGTCTCAGATAACACCCAGTCTATCACAAAGGCTGTGAAATGCATGGGGAAGGGGCCTAACCACCATGGCGGCATCCGCACGCCATCCACGGAGGTTGAAGGTTTAATTAAGGATCAGAACCTCTTTAGCGGCATGCAATGTCGTTCACCACCAGTTTGAGCCATGGGTCCCTGCATCCACCCGGTGGCAACGTAAGCCGAAAGGAAGCCCAAAAACGCGCTAAAGACAAAGGAGAGCAGCTGCAGCCGGTGCTGCAGAAGAGCAAGTCTGGGGCATTTGCATTTTGTTCCTGCTTCATCTTGTGGCAGGAAACATGTTATTCAATTCTGACCCGACATTCACGACCCAAATTGGCCCAGAACTCAAAGATCTGTGGATGAAGGACTCCGACTCGACAGATACCGACCTCTGTCTTTCGAACAAATCTAATCTGTATCGTGGTGTGCCAATTAAAGGTAGAAGCACTGGTCCACAGCCCCGGAAAACAAACAAAACTGATTGTATGTACTGTACATGTACGGAGTACATTCACAGAAGAAATATGAAAGAGTCCGGCAAGCATTCCATTATCCAAAAGAATGCCTTCCACCATTTGATGGACTGCAGCATATTCCAAGCCAGCGCAAAGTTACTCCAAGAGAACTCTAGTACACATGTACGTATTCATATCCAGAAAACTGTTGGATCTGTGATGAACATCGCTAATGTCAACGCTAATGTCAACGCTTTATAGGAGTAAGAGGACATACATGCAGCCCAATAGCAGCATTGAACTCCTAACTGACTGGATTGGGGAAAACAATACACCTAATGTCAAAATCGTATCTTATAATTTGTGCTTTGTGCCGCTAGCTAAAGCTAGCATATTCCTGTTTTGCTTGCATAACAATGAGTGAATCATGGTATTTGTTTTCCGAGTGCAGCGATGAAAAAGTGAGTCTTCGAACCTATCAACTCTGGACACACAAAACGGAAGGGCCAGAACGCCCTTCATAGATTTGCTCTACGAGGAGGGGGGCCTTGCATTGATTATCTATTTTTCTCATATCCTTTTCTCAATCTTCAAAGTTGTCAACGCATCGCATTAACTAGACAAAGCAAGCAGTACAGAAATTGGATGCACCAATTAGTGGTATATGATTCGCTATCAACATTGAAAAGGAATATCCACAAATAACGATGCACGGAGGCAAAGCGTACGCCAGTCCCCAACCCATATCCTTTCGGACCAAATCCTTTACGGAGTCGTGACTTTTACTTTTTAATGGAAAAAAGTAATTAGTGGAGGGTTTTGGAGATAGGGCCATCATGTCAGGTTAGCCTGGGATGGAAGACCAAATACCAGTCACTCAATAGCGTCCAATTTCGGTTTAAAAATGCATCACGAGAGCGACTGATATATGGCATGATTTCTCACCGCAAGAATGCGCATTTCGAATTTACCCCGAGCGTTGCTGTAGGGCTTTCAATTCTCTTGCGGTACCACCCCAGTTCAATTTAAAAGTCAGCACTTTCCCCTGTGGCCAGTCGATCTGCCCTTTCCTCCATCTTTCACTCCATGGGCTTTTTCTATCCTAGCCACATTCTAACATTGAAAAGGGATAGATATGTGCGTTTCTCATTCGATAATCCCGAGGTAACTATACAAGCCAACAGCAACATGCGACATGCAACATGCAGCCCATTATGCCTTTCAGGTTTTGCGAAACGCCGCGCAGGAAAACAGACCAAACACCATCCACGACCCCAGAAACCTGACCCCGGTGGAGAAGCATGAACCCCTGTCTTGTTAGGAGCAACCGGCTGTTAGGCTGGCACACAGGACCATTTAACTGGCTTGCATTCGCGAGCCAGTTATCCAAGGTTACAGCATGGGGGTGTTCCTACTAGCCGCACAGCACCGGGAGAAGTGATCATCATTGAACATGACTCTAGGAGATTGTGATTTGGGAGTAGTGAATTGTATGTCGAGTGGTTTCCGTATGTGAATTGACTGTTTCTCACAGGAACCCCTACACGCCCAGGGGGGGGGGGGGGGGCCTTGTTACCCTTGGAGAGCGTATCGCGGAGAGAAATGCTTTGATTGTCCTTGTTGAATTTGCTTGACTAGTTGATTGGTAGATGTTCGACTTATCGCCCGAAGTTCTACCCAAATGTCCTTTCCTCTTACATCCGCAGCCTGAAAGACGGTTGTTTGGACATTAGCAGGCGGTTGGAACGAAGGCCCAAGACCGACGTTGGGCCACTGCGGAATCCTTGTGGAAAGGCTTACGACGACATTGATTTACAGTTATCTGATTGATGCCATTTGTTCTATTCGATCTTATTTAGTCGATTTTATTTATTCTCTTCTTCATTTTTGGAAAAATGGGGTTGATTCGTTGGGCCTACGCGCAGTAACCCAGACATTTATCCACCAGGTCTTCGAACTCAAATTGCATTACAGCTTTAACTGGATATCCTTTCTACAAAAACCAACCCAGCAGTGAAACATTAAAATAGTTAGTTATATCTCCTCTACCCTTCTGTAACTCGGCAAGTTCAAATTGAGCTCATCCATTCTGATTCAATGTTCATACTAATCCCATCCCCGTCCCGAAAGGCGAGTGAAACAATATAAAAAATCTATGTTTCAAAAGTCGAAGCTGTGGCAATTACCTTCATTGCATTTCAACGTGAATTACATTCGCTAATTATAGCCATTCTATTCAGCATCGGGACACACTTCAAATGACGGAATGAAGGAAAGCAAACCTGGGGAGCACAATCCGCTTTCAAATTAGGGAATAAAAGAAGATACGAAGCAAGCAAAAAATCAATCAAGGACAGACAAGAAGCTAGGGGAAGGCCGGAGTGGAAATCGACAAGAAATTTGCAAACGATGAAGCCATGCCCAGGACATCGGCAGCACCCTCCCTTCCTTTTCATTTTTTTTTCCCGATGTTCCCCGTTCCCCTCCTCTTTTGCCGTTCCTTTCTTTTATGCCTTCGGATGTAAATTTCGATATCGTAACAGGGTAAAAAATTCGAACGGGAGCGGGTTTGTTTTGGGTTTGATGGCTGATTATTGAAATTGATATTTGGACAGTTTTAGATTTTAGACGTCGAGTTGACATATTTGTCGGTTGAATTAGCGGTTTTATCCCCCTTCAATAACCTTTTTTCCCATTAAATTGTGTCTTCTTCCCTCATTCTTTTTTTTTTTTTTTTTTTTTTTTTTTAATTATTTTTTTTTTTCCCTCTTTGTTCATTTGACAAAAAGAAATTGGAGACGGGATATTAATTTTTCTTCATCTTCTGGAGATGGAAGTAATAAAACTCTCGTCCGTCAACCGAGTATTTGTTTTAAAAGCCAGGAAACCTACATATGCTCGTTGAGGAAGCCCAGCACTGTCTTATATCCATTTTCATACTCCTTTCGAACTTCTGGATTGTCCAAATCTCCTCTGGCCGCCATCCAGCCGTGGATCTGTGTGCTCCACGTCTCGATATGGTTGGGGACCTTGAGGTTATGCTTGAAGGCCTTGACCTCGTCGACGTCCTCGTCCATGGAAGCCAACAATACCATTGGGATAGTGACCTTGGGCGCATCATTTGGATCAAGCATGGCGGGATGGCACTGAACGGCGGCTTTGAAAAGGGTGTTCTCCATCGAAGCCAGAGTGGCGATCTTCCCGCCCCAGCAGTAGCCAAGGATAGCCCAGGCTTTGAATTTTCCTCCGTCGGCGAGCTTGTTGGCTTCTTCGACCACGCCAGGGATTCGTGAGAGTATTCCTGGCGGGGCAGCCTTGGTTTGGAAAAAGTCATGCAGGTTCTTCTTGTGTTCTTCGGTTGCGGGAGGGTACCAAGAAATGTCGGCTGGGCTGCCATCGAAGAGATCAGGCATGAAGACGCGGTACTTGCGGTTCGGGTCAGAGGTGGCCATTATATCGGCACCCTGAAGAGTCTGTGAGAAGAAGCCGAAGATGTCTGGGAAAGTTTAAGGCTGTCAACGGCGGGACGGTGTGAATTTGTTTTACGGTGGGGGTTTCAAGTACCGAAAATAACGAGGATGGCTTCTGTAGCATTTTCAGGGCCAGTGACGTCTGTGAACATGTCATTAATATGAAGATCAGGCAAGGGTGAGGAGTTCAGGCTAGTTCATAAGAGAATATAGGGGATTTACAAGACGGAGGACTTACATGTTTTCATGCCATTTATGGTAATATACTTTCCCTTCTCCTCGTAGCCTTTCGAGACAATGGGAGGGATTCTACAGGGCACCAATGCGATTAGTAAAGCTTTGTACCAACGGCCAATGGACACAGCACTTCACTTACGAGCAGCAGGCCTTGCTATATTTCGACATATCTGCGGCGGAGCGGGAATATCGATTTCCTCTAAACGGAGTGTAATAGGAAAGCTTTGGTGACAGCACTGGAGCTCTAGACAGAGGGGTTCGAAGGAGAGCTAGAAATGGCTGTGGTCTCATGAAAAAAAAAAAAAAAAAAAGGGCAAACTGCAAAATAACAGGAGTGGTTTCTTAACACGTGGTAGTGTTTTTGATGTTGATGCTTTCGATTGTGCCTGAACTAACTTAAGTAGTAGTTAGTGGGGTGGAGACGACAGTTGCGTCATAATAACCTCGGGAGGGTGGGGGGGGGGGGGGGGGGGTTTTGCGCTCCCGCCTCGGAAGTTGTTGCGTGGCGCGGAAACAAGAAACCTTGGTTCTTTGTTTGTTGATATCAAACGCTACACGTTTCCTTCTTTGGTGACCCCAAACCTGAAGTGTTCCCTATTTCGAAATTGTCTCTTGTGTCCGGTCCTCGCGCCGTGTGCTACATATATTCCTCCTCAGAGTGAAACGTGCTATCCCCCGACTATGCACAAGGGTCTTGGGGCATGGCTTCATCTCTCCTAATGCTACCTCACCCTCACTCCAGTGGCTTTGCGTTCCGTTCGGCCGGTGCTCGGTATTGTTGGACTAAGCCCGTGCGGGTTCGAATTAATGCAGAACCTCCTTGCGCACTGCCTAAAGCATCCCACATTTCACATTTCACCGTTGAAACACTGACTACCGGCCCTTTATGCCGGCAAGGGAAAGGTAGATTCGGACCACGTTTTTTGAAAGTGTTATCCGTGCACAGCGGCTCTAGACTCAGCCCGGGATATGACATATATACCACATCCCCAAGGAGGTTCCAAGGAGGAATTCATGAAACTTGAAAGGAGAACGTGTCGATACGCAAACAGTTCCAAACCGGAGAATTCTATTCTCAAAATATTCAAAGTTATGTTCTTCATTTGCATGAACATGAAGTTCCCATTAGCATGGCATGGCAATGAGTATGCAGTGTATGCATGCTCCCTTGATCTCCTATTCCATCCAGCCCCCGCCTCTCTGGGAATGAAGCTATTTCGGCCTCACACCCCCTGGCATCTTTAAACCTACATGAAAAACGCTATGATTGCTTCTGACCCGTAAATCAGTGGATTGACAGCATGATCGTTTTAAAAAAGGCTCATCCGACAAATTGGGTATTATAGTAAGAGTATTCCGAACAAAAGCCAACCAAATAAAGCTCAAAGGATTTGTTGCTTAATACACATATGATATTTGTGTGTGAGTCGGCCGCTAAGACCACGAGATTTAAAATATAAATTTCTGGCTATCAGCCTCACTTATCATATCTTCTGTAACTCCATCACCCGCTCAGAATGATTACACCAATTCCATCTGGCGCCTGGAACAGATTCCATCATTCTCGAATAAGGATATCCCTAATTCGAGGGTTCAAAAACTCGCGAATCGGCAATGTGTAAAAGTGCAACATATCCAATTGCCGGTGTCGGAGAGCCTTCAGAGAGGAGAGCTTCTTTCGATTTGATAAGGTTCGCCTCCTTCCCTCCGAGCTATCCCAAGGTTTGGGAATAAATCACCGTTCAAAGCATTTGTCAACGATAACTGCTGTCCTGTCCTGGATGATCGAACTTTTCCGGGCGGGAGGTGATTATCAAGCGACTGCCGAACCTCTCAGGTCCACGTTCTCCTCGGAACTTTTCCTATGCTCATCACCACTCCCTTCGCCAAACTTTGGAATCTGTACTCAGGACAAGCTTTGAGGCTTGTCTTTCCCTCCCTAGCTAGATCATGACCAACGTCCTCTGGCAAGGCTTGGATCCGTTGCCCAAGCTCCAGGATCTAAACCCTCGACAAGCCCATCTGTTCATGCGCTAGGGCGGAAGTAAATATGGCTCAATGTGAGCCCAGGATGGGAAGGTAAGTTGCCCCTTAAACCTATCAGATGGAATAAAGTCAGGATTGGTCCACCCGATCCTTAGGTCCAGGGTGAGAAGGAGCTTCATTCCTTCATCCTGGACCAAAACTCGTGAAACAGCAAACGAGGGGCCTTCATGGATAGCTACGCTATTGGTTGTGGTGTGTTTGTTGTTGAACGACTCTTTTGACGGCATCTACGGAATATCGAGAACTCTCGTTTCAATCATGATGGTACTGTATTGAGAGAAAATGGCAGTTCTGGGCCTCATCCCTGTCATATATATATACAAGAATATGTATGCTGGCTTTTTAAACCAGACTGATAACGGTGGTATTTGATTCAGGTTACGTTCTGAGAAAATTATGTATTTGACTTTCCCCAAGGCCTCTGATCTACTTGGTTGCAAGGACTCGCCCCTGAACAGCTACTCCTACCAAAGTTATTATTACTCAGACTGCAGCCATCAAAGACACACAAGTGAACACAAGCCTTGAGCTGGAGCGTGCTCGGAGTGTCTTTTGTCGAGTGGTGCAGATAACTGTTGAATCCACGGTTGAAATTGGTTGTGTGCCCTGAAGTTGTGTTCGCAGAAGATCATATATCAAATCGATATTTGATATCCAAGGATATATCGATGAAGGGCTCTCTACCTGGAAAATGTTATACTGTATGATTGCAATTAGTTTGGTTTACTGTTGTTACTGGGGAAGAAAAGGCTTCTGGCAACCAGCTTCGAAGTTGAACTGTTGATCTGACGAACAACGCATCTGCACTGGTGAGATCCAGCTGGCTTATAGATCTGGTTCGCTTCATCTGAAAATTCACTTCACATCTCCGTATGTTGTCTTTCCTCGGAATATTTACTCTGATGTAGACTGCTGATCAACCATATTATATGGAAGTTATCTCCATGTTAAGGTCAGCTTATTTAGAGCCTGTATCCACCTGGGTCATGTAATTGGTACTGATTCCTGTCGAGCCTTCCCTAAATAGTTGAACTATCTACTATCCGTTAGCAAAGGCTAACCTGATAGTCGAGAGTCGGTATCTAACACAGGTAGTGGTTGTGAATCAGATACAATTTCGTGCATGCCTCATTTTAGTATTACTTCCTACGGAAGTCACCTTTCTACCCGGTACTACCCAGCTGTTATGAGTAATGCCAACTCCAACCCTTGCAATTGATCGCACAGCATATGGCCAAACTTGACCCCCAAAGCTTCACCCCTTCTACTAGCTCAGCTATTTTGATCTGGTTAATTACGACATGCGAACAAGATGTCTGTTATATATAGTAGTGGTACTTCCGCTGTTTTTGAGGTCAAAATCATTGATAATTTAACTCGCTCAATGATAGATAGGTGTATCACCCTACATGCCGTTGCGCTAGCTCCGTCGGGGTAATGAATCACTTGGTGGGCTTTCCTTCCGCCACCTCATAAAGCTAGAGGCACCAAAAACAATCACAGGCAGCTAAAGAACACGACAACTCCGGATGACAACAGGTGCGGATACACATGGCGTGAGTTGGCTTTCCTCTTGAGGAATAATGCAAGGGAATTCCTGATTGGATTGGAATTTGCTGGCCGAGTTCCTACATGGACATTCAATGGGATTCTGCGAACTGACATTGTGCTACCAATGTCTCACAACAAATGATATGTGGAGGAGGTACCTGACCATTCTCCCGAGACTAACTTGTAACGAGGTCGACGCATGGATATCAGAATGTCATGTATTTTCCTCCCCAAAAATAGAAGCAAAGGTTAAAACAACAGCCGTTGTTCCAGTTGAAAGTTTGCCATGATGCGGCTGAAAAGCTTTAATTTTCTTCAACGAAGAATTTAGGAACATTCCTGCCCCCCTATTACCAAGATAAACCTTCACATTGGATGCCCCTCCAAGCCAGCCTCTCGAGGCGCCAATGCCACATTCTTCGGTAGGTTTGGAAACCCATCACCAATGAGACAGAAACACGAACTCGTGGCTTTAAAACCCAGTGAGACAGTCTCAATGAGGTATTCCGATTAGGCCTTCATCGAGCAGGCGCACTCCATACCTACAGCCCTTGTACGGATCCTCCAGTTTAATGCAGTCTATCAGATCTTCCCGAAGCAGGGACAGTGAGCTGGTAGATCAATCGAATACCAACATGGGGATGCGGGAGCCTAAGATCAGCCCCAGCCACAAGTGCATGCCGAAGTGCCATTCTCATTTGCACATCGTTTCCGCGCCTTGTGCGACGCTTGCATCCTCTTCCTGTCTCATCTACATATCAGCATGATCACTTGATTGATGAGGAAACAAAAAAGCAAAGCAAAGAAAAGAAAAGGAAACAAAAAATCGACAGGCTGAGCAACATGCATGTCTGCCCAGAGCTGAACAGAACATGTGGACCGCAGAGCCTCAATCCCTAAGAGGAAATGAAAGGCGAGATTTGAATGGGCAAGCTTTTGAAGCCTGGTTCGAATTGTAGAACTCGGTGGGCATCGCTGAAAAGCGCATGGCACTATTCATTCCGCATACGGATTTAAGAACACCGGCGGCGGTGAGACAACGGCACGCCAAAACTTTGGCTGGATATTACGGGGTAGTTGGTACAAGGAACAAGCTCCTCTGTACTCCGTACCGAGTACAGAGTAGTTTGTCAGGAACAAGCTCCAACGACCTAGGTTATATTTAGTACAGAACCATGCAGAGGCAAACTAAGTTAAGGTGGCTAACAACTCTTTTTGAAAGACTTTCCCACGACGTGGTTCAGATCATCAGGGGCGTCGGAAAAATACCAGAAGTTAAAGCAAGAGGGCCAGTAGCACAAAGGTCAAAAACGCTCGAAAACCTCGTACGCAGTACAGGTGATAGGTTTTGCCATTTGAGGAAAAAAGGGTTGGGTCCTCGATAGATACGGGTTGTCGGTGGACGACTTAACATGAACCACATACCCCTGTAGATCTGGGGGAGCATCTTGCGAAGGATTGATATTTACACCCGGGCTATTTACGCCTCGGCCAAGAGACACTACTTTTTTATAGGTTTAGTGTTTACATGGTATTACATATAAAATAAGTAGCTTTTGAATGTAGTTGTCAAAGTGTCTCTCTTTCCTAGCTAGTCTGTACTCTGTGTACTCCGTACAGGGTACTCCGTACAGTGTCTGCAGTTCTTTGAATAGATTATAAGACAGTTGGCTTCTGTCAGTCATATCTGACACTCATCTATCAGCACACATTGATTGTATTAGTAATCAAGGCTGAGAAACATTCATAAGAATTTAAGTTGTAACTCTGTTGTATACTGGCATAAATATTTCCATTTCTAATAAGGGGGTTAAAATGCCTGTGGCGCCTATAAACAGCTACAGCTTGACTAAATCTAGTCTAAATCTCAGGGTCTTGAGAATGAGAAATGGTATCAGTATTACAGCTTAAATTCTTAGTGCTCATCAAAACTTTTGAGAGGATCCTCTGTACCTCCGTACTCTGTATAGGCTGTAATAATATTATTATTAATAGAGTTCTTCTGGACTGCAAGATCTGCTTAGAAACACTAGTAATTCTTGATGTAAGACTGTGTATACACTAAACCTATAAAAAGTAGTGGTTTTTTTCTTAGTGTAAATAGCCGGCTCTGGGTGTAAATATCAGTCCTTATCTCAAAACCGAGACGAAAGGTTCTCTAATAACAGTGATAATCTGGTCATGCTGAATCTGCCTGCTGATACCTAATGAAACTTTTGGTTTGACAGATGGGGTGGGAAAATTAACGGTGGTATACTCCGTAGTCGAAAAGGAGAGGCTGGAATTCAACACGTGGGATCACAGCATAAGAAGCCCAAGCCATTATGCGGTAAATTAAGGAGAGGTTGCATGCATTATTGGGGGAAAACAGGATCAGAAAAAACAAAGCTGATAGATTCGACATGCCGTCAGTTCTTTGCGATACAGTTAAGGAACTTGGTGTTGCTTTTTGTCATCCTCTATATAGATTAGTTCTCTCTAGATTTTCTTTCCAAGTCAACATTTGCTTTTTCTCAGGGGAGCCCAAATGTTCACAGGGACGTTAACTTCTTCAATATTATTGGAACTGAATAAATGCAAATTAAGACCATTGGCTTCGTAACGGGGTCGATTTTGTCTGGGTGTTTTATTTCCAAAGTCAGGCTTGAGTTCTGCATGGTGTGAACGAATAGCAGCATCGTTTTAGCGAGCCCAAGAGCCAAAGGGTGGTCACTAAAAAAAAAAAAAAAGTAAAAGCAACAGCAGGGGGAAAAAAGAAAAAAGAAAAAGAAAAAGAAATAGAAAAAAAAAGAAATGAGATCCGTCAACGGGACCGCAGCCTGCAGCTCAACCTTTCGGAACATTCACCCCCCTTTCCTTTTTCTTTGTTATTTACTCCTCACATTTCCTCTGGTTCGCCCACCATCTCTCGCGGAGGCGGAAGATGGAGTCGAACCTTGGACAGCTATCCTTGAGTTTGCCCTTTACCCAGTCGGCTAGCGCAGAGTACGGCTGCGAAGAATGAAAATTATCAACTTCTGGTGCAAGGAGACTCTGTAGAAGTCCGCGTGCTCTGGACACATGGAAAATGGTCGTCAATGCGTTTCAGTTCAGCAAATGATAGTTATAGTCAACACAAACAAAAGTGCATGTAAAAGCAAGCAGAGCGATTGCCTTCACTGCATGCAGACTACTGCATGGGGATGTGGTTAACTTCTGGACTCAAGACATATGGGATCGATATGATAGGTCAAAAGCAGGATCATCAGGAGGTCCACAGGGATGATTTGATGCCAATGTTTGCCTCTAAGTCTGTTTTAACATTTCGCTGAACTGATGGAGTTATGAGGCAAATCTGCCCCGGGCAGGTTTCTCAGCATGCTTTGCAGATGCATGCTCGAACAATATGGCTACTTCAGTGGATAAAACAGACCAAGAACTCAACTCTTGCAATGATGATAACCAGTTTCAAGGGGTTCTCTGGGGCCAAGTCTACAGTAATAATACCATTATTTATTGTAGGTATTTTTCCTCCTTGGGCCCCTCAACCCCGCTTATTGTGTACAGCCTACAATGCTTCACCTGTATTGGACCTTACACCCCTCAAATGCGGCGAGATCGGAAGCCTCAGATATTTCCTTGTGTTCTCCCGCAAATTCTCAGACCCAGGAAACTGGTCTGGTATCTCTTTGGCTCGCCAGGTACGAGCAAGCCAATGGGGAACGGAAATGCTTAAACCAAGCCTGCTGGATTAGGCGAACAGAAAAGCTGGATTGCGGTGAAGAAAGCGGAGATCGATATTTATTAGCTTCCTTGTGTCAGTGGCCACAGACGAGGGAGGCCACACCCGCAATTTTCTCCGCACATGTGGCGAGCGGTTAGAAGCCACATCGGCCAGAAGCTTTCCTTGATGGAGGTAGACGGGAGCAATAGTTTCTCCACACTGATGAATTCCCCACGCCAGCCCTGGACTTGGGGATTTGCCTTCGCAAGTTCGTATCGACAGCCTGGAATGCTCCAGGCAAATGAAATTCTGAGAACGCCGGTTTCGAGTCGCCACATCGTTCAACTAGAAGGGGAATCAAAGCCCGGACGGAGATTGACAGATCTCCGCCAAGGGAGAGTTTCTTCTTTTTTTCTCCAACTCTTGACCTCATTCGCTGTAATAACGAATGCTTGCTCGCCCAATGTTATTAGTGCCAAATTAAGTTCTTCCGTCGCATGTGAAGGGGAGCCGAAACAAGGTTTAATCGAGAACCCAGACGGTTACGCAGTAATTCGAAATATGACTCGGCTAGCACCGAGGCAACCAATTCCATGAGATGAATTGAAAGCTCCATGCGCTTTTTTGTTTGACCCTCGCTTTTTTTTTTTTTTTTTTTTTTTTAACTTTTGGGGGCTATGTGAAGGGCAACAATGTGAGGTATAAAAGTGGTATGGTATGTCACTGTGGCCGCTCAAGGAGCTGGTCAAATTTGTGTGGGATGCTGAGCCGAACCAGGGAGGTTGATACTGGTTCAACGCTTCATCAATTGCAATTTGCAAGTCAGTTACTTGACCTTCAGCATTGCAAGAACTATTTCAGTAAGCGAATAGGAGTTGGACCAATCAACCACACCCGGCACAAGCGATGTGAAAACAAGCTCATCCGCCCCCAGCAATCGACATGGACTGCCATCTCTCCCGACCGATACCATCCTGGCTTAACGTATTGAATTAAGGGTTCCTATTGTCAAACTTGACCATTCATACAGTAGTTATCCGTACACCTGGGTTTGAGATTACTGAAAAAGTTCCGCTAGCCTGTTTTTTGGTCTCGCAGACAGCAATAAGAAAAGACACTGGAAGCACATCTCTGAAACAGAGACCCTATAATTGCCTTTCATTGGGCGTCCCTTTTGGTGCATACTTTATTATTCAAGGGGAGGAAGTACACAGTATGCACAACGTAGTACGTGAAAAACAAATGAATACTGCATGTTTGTGTGGGGTTGGGGAGGAACTGGTCACACTGCTGAAATCGCGTCGAATTCTTTGTTTGAGCACTTGCTGACGAGATCTAGATACAATAAAAGTAAAAAAAAATAAAAATAAAAAGAATAACACGTACCAAATTAGGGCGTGTTAAACGGGGATCCTAAGTAATAAGGAAAGCCCATATTTAGGACATGAAGTTCACCTCAGAAGTAGACAGAGGAAAAAACCAGCACGAGTTTTTGAGGTTGAAACCTGTCAGGCCGAGCCAATAATGGTGAGCAGGAATGTCAGTATAGGCATATGAATGGAGGGACAATAAACACGCGCGCTGATTTCCACAGATAATTGCATCCGCCTAAAGCTACCGGATTATACACCCCAAGTCAATTGGCATGGAGCCAGACTCTACCAATTGCCCAAAGAAATGTTGAAGAAGTGGATGCCAGCTAATTTGCTACCTATCCAAGTCTGGGCCGTAAAAGCAGTCTTCCTTTGGTAGCTACTCAGCGAACTGTAACGTGAACTTTCCGTCGGCTTGGTATGATTATCTAGTTCGAAGCGGGGTGATTTCTTCCATTATTATTATATATTATCATGCTTCATTGAACTAGCAAACTCAATCGGATCGTCTTTGTCTGCCATGACGAATGGGTTGCTGAAGGGGTGCAAGAAACGCAAAATGGGTATTGATCACACTGCTGGGAGCTGTTGTCGTCATTCTGGAACCCGAGAAGATGGATAGGTCCGCTCCTCATCAGTCTTCTCCCAATATCAAATTGCGGCGGACTTTGGTGGAGGCCATCGCATCGCATGGCAAGCAGGGATTGTTATTAGTTCGTCTTAGTTCGGGATGTTCCCCTTGGACTAACGCTGCGCGCTGCTCTCTGTTCGCACGCAGGAGGAAGGGCAGACGATGCAGGCTAGGCCGAACGTATCACCCTGCCCAGGTGTCCACCTACTAGTGTACATACATGAGTTAGCAAATAATGAATACATTCGCGCACATAGAGGGCTGGATGAGGCGCAACCTTAACCTGGAAGTCTGCCACCAACGTCAAGTGAGCGCCAACCCCAGTTCCGGTAATCGATTCACTGTCCTGGGCTTGTTCGCAATAGAACAATGCGTCCACACGACGCCTGAAACACCACTCAGAATCGTGGTTAAAAATAATACACTTGAGAGATCATGTCTTGGGTGGAGGTTTGATGGTGAGTGTGCAGAGACATCACAAGCCCCAACCGCAAGCCCTAGCCCTATTTTCATCCATTAACGGCGAACAGAACCACACCCTTTGAGCCTCAACGACTTTATTTCCACCTCATCCGACTGTAAACTCTGTACTGACCTACACCGACACACTCTGCGGCCGTGGTCCCTCCTGTTTCAATGATTCCTCATATCTGGTTTTTGACCCATGCAGCTTTGCCAGCAGGACATGCTCTAATTCGTATTTGTTTTTTGTGGTTGGTCTCCCCGGCTGACTGGAACGAAAACTACCAAAGCTTAAATGCTCCAAGCGCGGGCAGCAGCCGGTCGACAGAGCTGATGGTCCGCCTGTCACCCAGTGCTTTTCGCACCAGATCGATCCACAACCCTTGAAGGCAATGTCAAATTCCGCTAACACATGCAGGACTAACCCAGGTGAAATTTCAAGGCTATTGATAAATGCTATCCCTTTTTTGTCCCAAGTCTGGCTCCATATGTCTGGAAAGAGGATCGCGTCCTGGCTGCTTTTGACGGGCTGCTTGTGACGGGCGCTGTCACTGGCGAGAGAGGATAGGATGGCTCTTTACAACAATAATACTTATCAAGGTTTCTGAACTCTGGACCATGGGTCGACCCTTGGCATAAGCCTAATCGGACTTATTAGCTTGACACCCTGAACCCTGTCCAGCAGCCCACTCTGCAGTAGACAGAGCCTCTGCTTCAGCCAAACAGAACTTGCCTCAGCTCACAATAATACGAGCATCCTCGAATGGACCAAATGTTGTCCCACTTTGAACTAGTTGCAGATTGCAGCCGCACCGTGCGCCAGTGACAAAAAATGGGCGACGCCCATTTCTCGAGGTTCCCCCCACTGGGCTCGTGTCAGCATTCGGGCCAACGAGAATTGAGTCTGATCCGTCAAATATTTTATCCTTTTTGCTTGCTGCTTTGGGGACTGTTAGCTGCGGCCCCAATTTTCTCCAATTCCCACCATTTGAGAGGCTAGCCAAGGGACAAGACGCTTGTCAAGGTTCATCGCGTGTTGGTCCGCTTGCTGGTGCCTTCCCGGTGTCTTTCGATTTGGCGAGAGGCCCATCCAGCCTCTCCCGTGACCCCAAAATCCCTCCATGACGGGTCATCTGGAGAGGGGCACGTTAGTGCGATGGTCAAAAGATTTTTGCCCATGTCTGCTCGCTGGATTGCTCTGGATCTGATCTCAGGAACTTGGTCTTGAGCGCCGGAGCTTTGATTGGAAAAAAAAAATAATGGATTATGATTGAGAACCCCAGATCCCAAAGCTTGACAAAGAGGAGATCGCCCAACTTTTGCAGTCAAGGTTCCAATAATCATTGAAGCCTTAACCAACGGCTCTGGCCATCTTGGAGTTAAGGTATTTATTATTACCTTTTATTATTGTTGTGATTATTTGCCGCTTAAGCTTTATTTGTTTGATTACTACATCCGTCCTCCATAATAATAACTAATAAATCACCCTCGCTTTCTTCCACTTGGGGTTCCGGCCGGGTTGCGCATTTCCCCGGAATTATTTGAAAAATAGAAAACCACCTTGACACCCCTTTCCTCCTTCCTCTTTTTTCTTGTCTCTCTTCCGCTTCTAATTTCTCTTGATATCTGGCTGTGACACTCTATCCTGCATCGTTTGCCATTTCCCCCTTTTCACCTTCATAGACTCGATCTTCCTTACACACGCGCCAGGCTTGTACAACATATGCGACGCGAGAGCTTGACAGCGAAAGGAAAAGGGACAATAAACAATTCGAACGGAACCGGGCAGACGAGAAAAGTTTAGTCGCAGGGCCGGAAGAAAAACAGAATCATTTTTTGCGGCGGGTATTATTTTTGATCTCTCTGATCACTGAGCTTATTCCCCTTTGCGCCGCCCGACAGGGAGATACCTGCCCGGACTTCCAGGGGCCGCCCGAGCTACCTCAAGTGATCGTCGTCCCTCTGCTCCACATCCCTCTATCAAGATCACCAACATATTTATCTTCATATTTTTAAATTATTTTGGCGCCGATCCAGAGGGGATAGTACTTCCCGAGTGAAATTCCTTAGCTTCATTATCGACTTAACTCAGCTCATTGTGACAATAAGTGGAGGCCCATCTTTCTGCCTGACGGTTCAATTTCATCCGGTTTTTTCCATCGAGTGGCGACTGTTTCCATCCAGCGCGATTCGAGCCATCTCCAAGATCTTATTTTTGAGTAGGTACAGGCATGTGCATTTAGCTCGCACCACATCTACCTTATTTTATTTCCCATTGCTGTTGCAAATCTACTGTGAATGCGAACCTTGCTGGCGCATCTAACTTCCCATGCTTTTGCTGCATCAGCCCATCCCTCGGTCGCCCATTCTTTTCGGGACGAGATTGACATTTTGGCTCACTTGGAGACATTGTGTTAATGCTAACTTGCCTTTAGGATGCGATCAAGTAAACTATTACTCGAATTCATAGCGTCCACCCTTCCATCGCCGTATTCAGCCCATTCTCAATTGTTGCTCTAATTAACGACATTTCTACGCCCCTCCTTACCTGCACCTCCGGTACCTGCAGCTTGACACCTCCCGCGGGGTCGCAAAATTGCACCCAATCGACTACTAAGTCTTATCTTGCACTTGGAGCCTCGTTCCCATCAATATCGACTTGCACCAGTACGAGTTGCTATTGAGAGCGCCGCGTCCAATCCAAAGTGTAGTGCAGTATTACCTCCGATTTTCTATCCTCAGCTGAGCAGTAAACTGCCCTCCGTGGATACTTCTGGTATTTCTGGAGGTCGATATTGGCCTAACAGTGACTATTCCATACTCCAACCGGGGCAAGTACCCCTCACCACTGCTCCCCCAACACCCACCCCAGACTCCGAATTTTCAAGGCAGCCAGGCACGTCGCGAAACCTTTCCGTCAACGTGGCGGCCCTCGCTGTTCAGCCGCCCGGAATGGGGACGGCGCTTGATGCTCTGAATTCACATCAGTCACTGACGTCTCGACGACCAGCTGCAAACAATTTGCCTGGCTTCGAGCTTCTCCATCCTCAAGTTTCGCAATCACAAAAGTATTCACACCCTTCAAGCACTAACGCGCAACAGCCCTCGAGAGTCGGCAGTTTATTAACCCCTCCATCAAACACTTCATCAGACGCCAGTTCGATTTCCGCGTACGTGAGCCATAGTTCTGTTTCGTCCAGCCAAACAGCTCCTTCGTATTCTCAGGGCTACTGGCCACAGTCAAATAGTTTTGGTACTGGTATGATCAACCAGCCCTGGCCCCAGTCCTTTCCTTCCAGGAGCGGGTTTTCACCACCCTCATCATATGCAGGTCGAAACAATTCGAACTCTCCTACAACTGCGGACACTTTAACGCCCTCATACGATATAAACCAGCGTGCCTATTTCCAAACGCCAATTCCCGGTGCATCAACATCGTCTGGCCCATCCCCAACAACACAGCAACCCCAACAGGCTATGGCGCACGTTCTGATGAATGCGCAGGCCACCACTGCGACGGTGCCGCCCACTCCACCAGCGCAGAACAACGTTGATGCGTATGGGCAGAAATTACCATCTACCCCACTTTATAGTGGATCACATCAAAGTACCCCACAGCAAGCCACGTTCCCGCCATATCAGAGTAGTGGCAGTTCAGCCATTCACCACTCTGGCACCAATGGACCGTCGTCAAGGATCTCGCCGATCCAAGCTCAGATGCAGGGTGAAGGCCAACATCAGTTAACCCAGTACAGTAGCCGGCCATATCCATCTTACTCCCTGCCTGCGATGAGCGGACCAATTATGACGAACGTACATCATCCGAATTCTCAGCTAGCGCTTATGGGATCTATACAACCAAACCTCCTACCAGCTTTCAACAGTGGCCACGCAGCGGCTATGAGTAGCGTGTTTAGTGGACACCCAAATCACATACACGGACTTATGCAACATCCACCACCCGATGATCGACCGTATCGATGCGACCAATGTACACAAAGTTTCAGGCGAAACCACGACTTGAAAAGGCATAAGCGCATTCATTTGGCAGTTAAGCCCTATCCCTGTGATCACTGTGCCAAGAGCTTTTCACGCAAGGACGCATTAAAGGTATAAATTGCTCTCTAATCATTATATCTCATCCCCAAGCTTCTTTACTAACGTATACATAGCGACATATTCTTGTCAAGGGCTGCGATAAGGACAAGGATTCCCAGTCTGATAAAAATAGCACAACGGCTAGCTCCCCGGTACTAACGCGCACGGACAATGGCACTGGTAACTCTGCCAGTGGCCGAACTCACAATATACAGGGAAACCATGCCTTGAAGTCGCATACATGAAGCTCATTTCTGCATTCTGTAATACATTCCGTTTGATATAATCCGGGTGGATAACGTACTTTATTATTCATACTGGTTACCCGGGTAGTTCGTGTTCTATGTCAATTTTTGCCGGCTTACCCATAATTGAGAAAATCAGGCCCCGGTTTTTCGTCCTTTTTGGGATTATTATTTCCGCTATTGTTTGTTTTTTGGGGGGAACAGCACATACTTCCTCGTACTTCCTCATACTTGCTCTTTCTCACGTTGTTTTGGCATTTTCTTGGAAATATGGGCAATAGGGTAGAGTTGAGGTGTCCTTGGGTCTAATTTATCGGAAATATTTTTACCTTAACCGATCTTTTTTTTTCTTTTTTGCTCTTTGACATGTTTGTGGTCTGGTCCCTTTGTATTTCTGGGGGAGAAATGTTTGCTTACCATAATGCTACCTTTTACCTTTTATTCATCATATTTAGGCGTTCCATCCTCTTCGTCCCCTTCTTGAGCAATAACTTTTTGCCCATTCACTCAGCACATTTTATCTTGCTTTGAAACCCTGTCTGTTTTTGATCAAATGCTCTCACCTTATTCTACCATAGGATTTTCCTATTGGTTGTTGAAGCAAGTTATTTGTTTGTCCTCATATTCACCATCATATTATTTTTCAACACTTGTCACCTTTTTGGCATCCTAGCAACGTTTCCTTTTGATTGACCTCACTTTTACTCCCTTGTATGTACATGTATAAGTATTTATGTGTCATGTTTATAAATCCTGGCTGAACCATACTGAACTGAATGAAAGCACCAAGAAGTAAACAATAACCCCTGAAAAGCTAAAAGTGTGCTGTCAACACCTTCATGTCATTCATAGTGAACACTCTACTAGATTTTACCTCAGTGAAGTTTACTCTATCTGAATTGATAATTCAGAGCAAAGGGCATTCAAATCATTGAATAGTCTGTGTTTACCACTGTCTCATATCACTTTATTTCTCAAGCGGCAGCAACCAGGACGCACGTTTCATACATTTAGCACGAACAACAAATCTTCCCGACTCCACAAAAATATGTACGTTTTCAAGACCCTTCCCTCTACTCCTCCGACTCGCTTCATTCGAAGCTAGAGTCATACCGCACATTTTCCATGCGCGCGGCAAGGGGACTTTGACGCCAGCCCTGTATGTAATAACAACGCCATCTTGATAAATTATGCATAGCCAGCATTAGCACAAATTCCGGACAAAACTTTGCACTTTCTCCAGAACGATCCTACGGCAAACTCCATGAAATTTTCGTTCGGAAACGGCCAGAGTATCAGGAGACAGTCATCCAAGCGGCTTCTAAGAAGTGTAAACATGTCATACAGTGATCCGCACTGGGGAGGGGGGTGCTTATCATATGTAGCACACGCCTGTATACTTAATTTATTCCGCATACATCTGGGCAAGTCTCACAGTAGAATCGACTGGGGCAGCCGCAGAACTTAGAGCTTTCCTGAATCTTGCGAACCACCAGTCCCACCTTCGTCCTTCCTGCGCCAGAAGCCCGGAACCTCATCAATGTTCTGGCAAGACCAGTAGGGTGGCCTCTCGTAATGTAATTTCCATTTCTCCTGGCCGTGGAGCTTGTCATAGAATTCAAAACAAGAAAGAACGTAGATATACCTCCAGCTGACATCCTCCTTTTCGTCCGCAGTCTTCCCGTCCTCAACATTTGGGTGGACAGTATAGTCCCTCTCCTGAACAAAGAGCGGATCCCATTCCCTGCAAAGCAACTTGATCACAGGTTCGGGCATATGCTTCATAGATTCAAGCGAGATATCATCAACAAAGAGACAGAAGTTGTACCGGGTTGCGCTGGCAATATGCTTGCGAAGCAGCTCTTCCTCCTCACGTTCAGACTGGGGTAGCTTAGGTAGCTTATCCATTTCGTTTTGAACGAAGCGATTGAAGTGGTCACGAACAACATGCGATGAAGCGCCGTCTAGTTGAGTCCTGTCATCCATGACAATTAACTCGTGGCGGCTCCAGAATTCTTCCCCGCCCTCCATCATCAGGTAGCCCTCCATATGGCTACAGATGAGATCGAGCATTTCCTCCCATGCATCCTGATCACTATACGTACACCGGAACACGACGAAGCCCCAGGTTTTGTCTTTCTTCAGCTTGTCATCTTTGAGAGACTCTTCAATCGCCACGACTGGTTGGGACTCGTCGTCCCACAAAACCCCAAACCCATATTCAGGTTTATCTGCCCATCTCGCAGTGTGAGTTTGGTTCGGTATTCTTTCCTCGGAGTAAAGAAGCTTTGTAGAATAGGACAACTGCTGCTTTTGCTCTTTTTTCGCTCGTTGTATTTTGTAATGTGCTTGAGCATTGGGCCTAGGTTTCCTGGTATTAAGGAGGCACGATGACAAACTCCTTATGTACGTGCCGGAGATTCGCAGTCTAGCCAAGCTAGCAATAGATCTCCAGTGCATGGTGAATGTATACTATTTTCTTGTCTGCATTCTATCTCAATGGCGCGTCATGATTTCAAGTTGTTGCATGAGCTCGTAGGGCTGCGTTTATGGAAGGAACACCAGCTTAGTCAGCACATAGTTGCATTGCAGACAAATAGAAGGTATACATTGTCTACTCAATTATGTGAGATATATTTTTAGACTTTATAGACATATTGTCAGATCACGTGATCTGGCTTACTAATCCTTCCACCATATAACTTTCCACAAAGCTAGCAACCTTTCAATCACACAAGCTTTACACCTTCCACAGGTTATGAGACCTGTTTTGCGCAAAATCGCTGCCAATTCAGGATTCCTTGTTGATATAATCATTATTTAACTACTGCTTCATTCAATACACCCATCAGGAGTTAAAATCGTCTTATTCTATCAGTATTGATGTGTTTGAGATCTTGATGATCAATAATACTACTGCTCACTTAAAAAAAAGAGGCTTGCAGAAAACGCACCACATTGCAAAAAAGCAAGAAAAAGAGAACAATATTGGCAAGGATCCAATAAATGAATATCAAGAATTCAATAAATGAATATCAAGATGGCGGATTCAATACGATCTCGCCCACATACACATTCGCGATCTCGCGTCCTTTCCACTGGATCAGTTGATGGTGATGATTCTTCACACTCACGCTCTGCCAGTGGACATCCTCCTGGAGCCTTTGAAAGCTCCATTGATGAACGCCCCGAAACACCCTCTTGATTTGAAGCTGGTTTGAATACAGCTCCTGACACGGTCAGGCCGGCCCCCCGATCTACTCAACAGCTTGATGCTGGTTCTCTTGATGAGAATAATGAACACCCAGGTGTCTACCATTCAGGCGAGGCAATATCAGACCAACAGATGAAACATCTCAAGATGACATTTGAGATGGAGAAGGAGAGGCGTAGAGTCCTAGAACTCGAATTACAACTGGAAAAACTCTGTCAACAGAGATTCTCTACGGATCGATCACAGAATGTCAACAATCATCCTGTCACCACCTCAACAGCCTGTACAGCCACATGGGATCCTAATCTCAGTGAAAGGTTGGAATTCAACCTTTATAAACTGGATAGCCGTGTTGACAAGGCAATCTCCCAATTCAAGGAAGATGTCAAGAATACTGTGAGATCAAACAGTCTAACTGACACATTCAATTACATCACATGGAGCATCTTCATGAAATCGAAACTGGTTGATGCACAGTGTTGGTATATGATAGAGAAATGACAGACTCAGAACCCTCTACAAAGAGATGATGAATGAGCACCATTCTGGGACGCCAGAAACCGGTGGCTCTACACATTCATCTCGAACTCATTGGGTGCAGGTGTCAGACCACATTTCTCCAAATATGATGAAAATCGGATTGCTTATACCCTATGGAATGCGATCAAACAGGAATACTCTGTCCTCAAAACACAGTTACGCCGTGAGGCAGTTCTGGAATTCATGTCTCTTGGTGGCACACAGGTCACCAATCTACACACATTCTTTGATAAGTTCCAGTCCGCCATCACGAAGTTGGAGATGTTGGATGCTTCCCCACCAGATGCATGGATATTTGATACCTTCTATTCAGTCCTACCCAACAATTGGAGGGATTATGTTCAGAAGAAGATAGAGGAGATACAGGATTCCAAATCCACAGCTGTGGTATTGGATGTTGATCTTCTCATGGAGGAGATCCGCTCGCGGCTTGATCCTTCAAAAGATAAAAAGAATCTGCAGAATACAGATTCTGCGGCCAACTCAGCTACAACAGCTACAACAGCTACGACAGCTACAACGGCCATAACAACTACCAACAACAATACATCGAATTCGGCCCGTGGAGGCTGTAATGGACATGGTCGTGGTAGTTCACAAGGGGGCTCCTGAAACCATCAAGGATCGGGAAATCCACCTACATGTCCTGAATGCGAGAGATCTCACTTTGACACCTGTTGATTGGCCAATTCGGACAGTGCTCCAGATAATTGGAGGATCTACAACACTGCAAGGATAAAGAAATTCAAAGAAAAGAAGGAAAAGAATAGTGAGGGTAGAACCCAACTATTCATTACAGATGGATCAGAGACCTATCAGATGGCAAACCTCGCAGAGGTTATCAATGTGCCAGCCTGTTTCATGGAACCCCACAAGGATCCCTCCAACGGGCGTTTATACATATCAAAGGACGTCATCTTCCAGGAGGACCTCCATCTTGCCGATCCATCGATACCAACTACTACGCACAACCCGAAGGTCCTACCCAATGCGGCCCGTAAAGCGGCTGCGGCGATTCCTTCGGCGACACCAGGCCTACCCGCCGCAACGATTCCTTCGGCGATTCCTGATCCATCAATTGATGATCTGTTCATTGATGAGGAAATCCAACCTGAGTGTCCATTATTTCTCGTACCCACTAATAATTGGTGGATTGACTATGATATCTCCGCGAGAATACCTACCCTTTTAGTGCAGAATACACTGAACTCCCCAGAACCCACAGTTGAATCTGATGACCCTCCGACATCTACAAGGGATATCACTATAGTGGGGGAATCTACAGTGGGGGAATCTTCAGTGGGGGACAGTCTTGAAGACCTACCCACCGATCCCGAGATCGCTGCACTTCCGATCCCGAAAAACCTCACGCGCGCCAAAGCTTCCATGGAATGGAAGTATTATTACAAGGCCTGTGTTAAAGAGGTCAACCGTTCGAAATATACGCGTTGGAAAGAGAAAATAAAGAAGATAGGGGGATAGAGGGATAAAAAATGATGTATCTCATGACTGGTTTTTCATTACTACACATTTTCCAGTCATTTTTTGTACCTGTACTTGATTTGAAGGCGAATTTTGTATATAGCATCGTGTATAGTTACTCTGGTGAGTGGGGGTGTCAGGTCACGTGATCTGGCTTACTAATCCTTCCACCATATAACTTTCCACAAAGCTAGCAACCTTTCAATCACACAAGCTTTACACCTTCCACACATATATCTTACTATTGTCCATCGAAATAGTTGGGCACAATTGGAAGCTATGACACTCAGGGGGTAGGTAGCCACTTGGAAGTTGGAACGCGCTGGGCAGTAAGGACGTTAGAAAGCCAGCTAGCTATATTTGCTCTAAAAAAGCATAACTAAGTATAGATGTGTAGAATATTAATATTCATTTCGTCATCGTTTCCTTTTCCTTTCTGCATTATATCATCTCTCATTATCCTCCGTAATATGTCATCAAACTGCTTACGGATCGAATCGAATTTTATCTATCGCCTTCTTTAGTAGATTAGCCTGAGCAATCAAGGCGACTGCTGCAGGGTTGCTCATCGTGTTTTTGTCGTAGAATTTGCTGTTAATTCGACCGACGCTGTCGAGCACGAAAGCGGTACCAACAGCCACCATTTCCGCGTATAAATCGGTTTCAAATTCTTTCCATATGCTGGATAAAGGCTCAAGGCCAGGCATGAATTGACCAATAATCGCAATTTCCTTTGCGAGGTCTCTCCTTGCTTTATCGAGGCCGCCCCTGAGAACTCCATCATTCAAGTAGTTGAATATGCCAATTGTCTATGGGAGTTAGCAATCGATCCACGCTATAGAAACATAGGACTGACTTTCTGAAGTTTGCCAGCAACAAGCTTTGCAGCTTCCATATCTCCCTTCGCCACATCTCTCAGAGCTGTGTTAAAGGTTGAAATCGCCATTGGTTGAGCACCGCCTACGAGGTTCTTCTTGATGTAGTTCATATCACGTGGGAGTATAGACATGCCAGTGCGGTAAGCATAGGATCCAATGATCTCAAATACACGATCATTTGGTGTCAATGGAGGCGTCCAGTCAGGTTTGTCGGATACTATAGCTCCGATTCGCGGTAACGTGACATCGTACAGCTTATTCCAGCCATCAAGGAGCTTCTGCGGATCAATGGTAACTGACTTCATCTTTGCCCCAGATGGTAGATAACCCGTTACCGCAGTCTGGAGGAATCTTTTGACCATTTGGATCTGCTAAGTCATGAGCAGCTAAATATTTCCACCTACGCGAATGCGATGTCAGGAGCTATGACCTACCTCTTGGAGGTGCTCCGCGTGGAAACCCTTCATTGGAAGATCAGAAAGCTTGACGTATTGCACCGCTGTACTTCCGCAAACGTCTTTTAACATTCTAGTTGTAGAGAGAAAGTAAAGGTAAGCGTCTGGTCCTCAAAAGAAAATAAGGTGATGGGGGTTGCGATTACCTAAAGCCTCCTCGCAGAGGCAAGGTGGACGCTCCATCGCCCGAAGCCACTGAAAGCCCTGGTTTATAAGGTCGGCTTACCATCTTGAGTGCGCCATAAACATTGGTGCCCAGTAGTTTGGGTATATCTAGAAACATGGCACGGGGACTCCCAGGCCTTGGGGGTACTAGGATTAGTTCTGGAAGCCCTGATTCACCATAGCTCCACAGTGTTCTTCCCTGACCGTCCTGGTAGGAACGCTTATATAGGACATCGCTACTGTCCGGAAGGCCCGATTCATCATCACACGCCTCATTATCAGTGCATGTGTCAACATCACATTTGAGTGTCTTGAGAACATCGAGATTAGGGGTGCAGCACAGTGACTTTTCACGATACCCTTGCAGGCTATTAGTATATCTCCTGAAATGCAAACGAAGGAAACCTACAACTGCACCCAATGTAACTGTCACCGCGAGAATCAGCTTCAAGAGTCACCTCATTCTCATTGCAGGTATTATCAGCGCAATCGCCTTCGCCCACCCAATGACAGTTCTTGTAGGGCATGGGCTGGCTCTTAGGGCAGCAGAAATGATTTCCATGTTTAAACACAGTTCCCCATCCGGTGCGGTCCCACATATAGGCTAGACTCTCCTCATCTTCCTTGCACGAGCTGCCGCTGGGTAGGGTTAGGATCCACTAGGTTATGAAGCATTCTCGGGGGCAGATAACATACACTCCAGAACTCCAGTAGCAGTTTTCGTTGAAATCGTCGAACATCCCCATTTTACAGCACAGAGCCTTTCCACCTCTTGAACATCTCCCAGTTCCGGACTGACCGGGGGTGCCACCCCAACTCGAGCTCGCAATGTGGACTTCACCAGCGTGGCATCTGCCATTGCAATCACCTCCAGAACCGCGCCATTGACAGTCTTTAAGCCCGCTATTCATAGGACAACATATGGGTTTGCCGCACTCGCCCTAGGGATTAAGTTAGATAGCCTCATTGTGTAATTATTGAGTCAAGCATACTTTGATTGTTCACTTACATCCTTACCTTTGCAGCCCGCCTTGTCATAGCCCATCTTGACATATGGCGAACAGCTCGCCACCTGAGGGTTCTCTAGGTCCACCGTATCTTTGAACTTGAAGCATCTTCGTCCAAGGAAATCATTGAGGTCATCTACAAGAGGCTTTTGCGCTTGATCTCTCCGGAAGCTTCGTGCGGTCACCAGCTTACTATTTCCTGTTAAAGCTTTGTGTGCAGTCAAGTCGTAGTCATCTACTAAATGTTAGGCTTTCCAGGATTCCGGACAACGCAAGAGAATTTCTATCAAACCTAGATCCGATGCCCATATTAAGGAGCCAGAGAAGCCCACTTCATCAGCCCAGTCAACTTTCTGCTTAAAAGTATCCTCATCATCATATGAGATCCACTGATTGGAGTCCCATGAAAAGTATTTGACTGCCGCCTCCTTGTCGTGAGTGACACTTGTTGTACTCCTTTTTGAGTTGCTGTTTTTGTTTAGAATATCTCTGATTTCATATTGAGAAAGATCTACAATATATCAGCTGTCGGAATTCTTTGAGGGACAATTTGAAAGGGTGAACACTAACATCCACTTTGGCCTGTGCAAACTCCAGGTTTAGCGCCCGCGCTGAAAGGGCATCCAGGTTCGCCGCAGCTGGGATTTTGAAGCGTGAAAGCACGGCCGTAGAAACCGAACCCAATCACGATTTTGGAAGGAGGCACCTTTACCCTCCAGAGAAGTTCCACGGCGGTTTTTATTTCAGTTAGATTTGTATGTCCTTGAACGATGGAGCCACTGTCAAGTTGCCTTATTAGTTGAGGGTGGAGAATTGACTTTTTGGAACATAGGGCTTACATGGGATTATCCCTATCCCAGACACCGTGTAGATCATACGACATCTAGAATAATTCAGCCCCAGGGTAGCTGCGGAAAATCATTTTCTTTTTGACTCACGAGGTTCATCCAGTCTGAATATTTGAGCAATCCGGGCAGGTCAAACCATCGCATATACCAGTATGAGGATGGGCCTGTGAAAGTGATGCCTAGTTTTCGTCCCGACTTATCGAATGTTTCACGTATTTTTTTCATTAAAAGTACAAAATTCCCCGTGTCTTCCTCCTTCCCACCTCTGTCGGGGGCACCTGGATATTCCCTTCACGGAAATCAGCGATCTTGTGGTGAGCAGGTGATTAAAATATCTCACCAATCAATGTCAACTCCATCAAAGCCATATTGGTTTAAGAAGCTGAGGATGTTGTCTGCAAATTTTCGTCGATTTGCAGGTGATCTCGCGATGTTGCCGAAAATGGGCTGAGTGATGGTATTGTTATCGGAGAAAGTCCAGCCACCGATACTGACATATAGTTGGAGGGAGGGCTTGACAATTTTGAGGGCCGCTACTTCATCAAAAAGAGAAATCGGTGTTGCGGCGTCCATGGTAGTAATCTCAAAGCTTGTAGGATCGATGTATGCAAAAGCATAATTGAGGTGCGTGAGGCCACCAACTAAAATGAAGGTAAGCGTGTATGCGTTTGTACGTTTACTATGAATAGACTTACCCGGAAGATCTAGGGGCGACGCTTTGTGACATTTAGATCGAGCATTCCATGCTTCATAATAGCCAATGACTAGTCCCGGTTACCATCTAGAAGATGTGTACGCTTTCGGTGATGCCTACCTCTGGACAATGTCTTGCCCTTCGCTGAGCCGCCCGGGGGCTTTGGGTGTAGAACACAGTGAGATTGACATCCTTTCCCACAGAATTCTATGCAGAGTACGTGTTAGTCAGGGTAGTTGAAGGATAGGAAGGGAGACATGCCTTCAGTTATGCCACAGAAGCCATATTGTGAGCAACTGGAGGAAACCATGATTAGCAAGACATTTTAGAGATTACGCTTATTGGTCTTTATATAATATATACCAGGTATTCAGAGGACATGTCTTGTTCACCGGCTTCGCGAACTCCCCACATTCGGCACCAGCATCGCAATTGCTAACGCAACCTTCGCCACAATAATCGGGGCCATACCCGCAGTACCCACCAGCTACAATCATCAATTCAGTATCCTCGATAGGGGGCATTAACACACTCACAGCCACAGCATGCACCATTACTACACAGTTCTGGGAAGGAAATGAGGATTGTCAGTAAAGGTAGAATATTCCATTGAACTCTGGATACATACTGCTTGGGCCGCAGGAATAATCATCCCAACGCAGCAGAGATGTGTTTAACTCTCGCAGAGGTGGCTGAACCAAGTTAGACGCATGTCGCCTGTGTCGCCCGATTGGAACCGCATCTAGAGGTGGTTTGAGGAAATGTATCCCAACGCCCTGGTAAAGAGAAGCAGATACAAAGGACAAGAACAAGTAGAACAAGAGCAACATGCTGATAAGGCTGACAGTTGATCAATGAAACAGGCCTTATCTCAAACTATTACGGATTGATTCATGAAAGGGGTGCTCTGGGATCAAAGTAAACGACGTCGCCTGGTTGGAATGAAGTCGTCCGCAGAGACTCTATCTGTGGGAAGATGAAGTCTCTTCTTGCGCTCAAAAGAGCAGAGCCTCAACCCCTTTTGGGAAATCCGCAAAACCATTGACATATTCTCTATGCTCCGATGAACAATAGCAGACATCAAAGGGTATATGACATTTATGGAAAGTAGAACAATATTTATATGCCTTTGATATAATTTCACTGACAATCTACTGCCGTCCACTCTGTCAAGGTGGAAAAAACACAAAGACTTCAAAGCCCAGGTCGGGGAACTGCTATTCCGGGCTGGAACGATACAGAGTAGAACAGGTAAGATCCCATATTCCAGATTATGGTGGCTGAGAATATGACCCTTAAGCTTAAAACTGTACATATTGACCGTTGTTCAGGAATATAGCCCTTGGTCATTGATATGATGTCCTGCAAAAATAGTTGATTGGCCTGGCGCTTAGTCAGCACACATGATCAACCCCTTTTTTCTGAACACGCGTTCCGGCAGGAAGCTGCTGTATATGAGCTCTGGAGAATAAAGTCAGCCATAAGGGATATCGCCCTGACAGATATTTTAAATACTTTCCGCCATTGCTTCGGAACCCGGAAGATCTCCATGTTTTGAGCACTGCGCGCTAGAGAAGGGCTTGTCTGAACTCCGCGTCCCAGTGCATCCAAAGCTCCCAATTCGATACCTAACTCTACAGCCAGTACGGAGTATTAGTATTGACTACTAATTCCCAGGGTAGAAAAGTTTGCGTTGGAGCAAATAATTGACTTTTCAACAGTACCAGGGAGACAGTTACACGCACGCTTCGCTCCTTACCTATCCCGAGAGGCATAAGTATCGGTTAGGCGGCATGTCTCACAAACTAATTCTTTCTCCAATTGTCCTGGTGCTGGTTCTCTTGGCTCCAACTATATGGAGCCAACAGCTTGAAGGCTATATACTACCATTTGAAGAGCTGGGGTTGAGTGCTTCCTGCTTTGTTGCTCTCAACACCACATTGAGCTCATGCCCTGCTTGGCTCGGGAGTTATTCCGGCATGGCGTAAGTAGAGTGCATACCCCTGAGGCCATATTCATTGTATTGTATGTTAACCCGGTAGATAGGCAGGCGAGTTTTGAAATACTTCCAAAGGAGCAACTCGAACTTCTCTGCGGAACTTCGTGTCGCAAGGATCTGGACAATCTTCGAAATTCGATTATGGACGCGTGCAAAGGCCCAAGTGATGTGATTGTTCCTGGTGGAAGCATAGCATACCCAGGTATGAATGAAGCCTGAGTGTTTTTGTGTTCTCTTCTGCTGATCGTAATCATTGAGCAACCTATCTCGTGGACCGGTTTCTCTATGCCGCCAGCCTATCCTGTCTGGAGGACCGGTAAGTGGCAGTGGTAGATTTAGGCGGGAGCAGTTTGTCAAGGTTATAATTGACAACTTCGTTAGATCAACGGGCCAGTACTGTGACCTCATTGCCGCCAGTTGGAACGGGACCTCCGCGCCGGCTCGGGATTGTTCGTTTTGTGAACTTGGCCTGCAAAAGCTTCAACTCTCATCACCCTTTGGTTATTCCGAAGAGGGAGCAGCAGACTTCTCATCCCTAACATCAAGTTGTAACGCTGATGGTTACGACTATTCTACCCCTGCATCGTATGCTCTCAACTCAACAACAGCTCCACCAGCACCAACCTGTGCTAAGCAATACGTAATCAAGGAGGGCGACACTTGTGTGACGATTTCTCGAGATAATAATGTCTCGACATATAGGCTGATTATAGAGAATTCCATCGATATCAACTGTAGTCTCTTGCCCGCAGCAGGAAAGTCCCTTTGCTTACCAAGGGAATGCGAAACCCGCCAATTACAACTGGCTGACACATGCCAGACATTGGTGCGCGACTTGAACATAACAATGGCACAACTCCTAGCCTGGAATCCTCATATCAACAGCGGTTGCTCTAATCTGGCTGCATATACCGGCTGGTATTTCTGTGCAAGGCGAGAAGTAACCATCATCTTGCTAGGATTCCAATATAAATTAACTAACAAGGCCGCCGCAGTTCCCCAACGCCAACCGTTCCAGTGAGAGAAGGGGGGAATATGATTACAGCAGTGCCAGTGCCCCCCAACGCCCAAGGACAATCAAACACCAACTGCAACCGTTGGTATATGGTACTTCGCCCTCTTTCTGGTCAATCCACAAGTGTGGAAGAAAAGGGAGGAAAAGGGAAAAGCAGCAAAGCAAGGGATCCGAGCTAACAGAACTCGCGACAGATCGAAGATGGCGATTATTGCTCCATGATTTCGCTGAGGTTTGGCATATCCCTCAAGGACTTTTATTTCCTTAACCCCCAGGTTGACGACAACTGCACCAACCTATGGAGAAATACGTCGTACTGTGTGCAACCTGTCGGAAACATTGCAACATATAGTGGATATCCCGTTGAAGCACCTTCAGCCACATTCACCCACCCTCCTGCAGAGTCGTTTGTTCCAAGCCCAATCGAATTCCCTCCGCTGAAGCCTGCAGCGCCAGGAACGCTCAAGGATTGCCTCATATACGAAGACGCCTTCAGCGAACACGCAGGGTTCGGCGATGACTTGAAGACGATGAACCGCTGTCAAAACTGGGCATGGGTGGCTGACGTGACAGTCGATGACTTGCTAGAGTGGAACCCAAGTCTTTCACGGGAGGATTGCTTTTTCCAGGTTGAATATAGCTACTGTATTCGACTCTGGGAGCAACGACGTAAGTATTTTGGATCCGACCTGGACCATTTTTCCACTCCCACGTTGTTCAACAAGAAACTAATGGATTTCCTTTTGCAGCCATCTATACCGGCCCACAAGACCATTGTATGGCGCCAAATACAAATTTAATACCGCCGACATCTGTCCAGCCATCGGACTGTGATTGCTATGTCCAGTTTCGAGCAGCTGATAAGGGTAAACGGCGTCCTTGATCCTCATATTGAAAGAGATTGAATTCTGACCGGAAACTAACTCAAATTTACCTAGCAATCTTCAAATGCTCGATGTTCTCCGATTTGTTCGGTGTCGATGTAGCAACAGTTGCGTCTCTTAACCCCTGGATCGGCTCAGACTGCGACACGGGCCTGTGGAGTGAGCTGTCACCGGATGGCTTCGTTCAACTTTGCGTAGGCAAACACAGTTCCCCTTCGCTACCGGCTTGAGCACTGAGGACAGAAATTGAGCCGGACTATTTATAATTGCGCTCTACGAGGAAGGGCAGGCTGGACTTTGAGGGGGAGTCTATCAATTTGAACTAAAATGAGGACGTTGAGTAGACTAAGATGATGTATGGGTTATCCTGAGCAAACATACTGTGTGGACCTTGTAGTACTCCGTATGCAAAACTAATCACTTCAACCTTTTAAGTTCGAATGGACTTTTACAGAGTATGACGTGGATTAAAAGTACTTGAACTTTCTAACTATCTTACAATCGATTCCACTGTTATATAAATTATTTATTTTGTTTTTTCTTTTTGCCACCTTTCGACTAAGCTGTCTTGGGTAAGGAATAAATCGAGCCCAAGCCAAAGTGTCTTGTCTCAAACATATTTTAGCGTTGAAAACTCTCAGCAACTTCTGCCACAATTTCTATATAGATCTGATATTCTCTGATTGCAATATATTATCCATCTCCTCTACTAAATGAAGCTATACTCATTTCATAATTTGGAAATTTTGGCTGTATATATATCATTGTGCCTTCTAAACAAATTTTGACCACGAAAGACACCCCTTCCACACCTACCTACCAGCTCTATTGCTAAATTCAGAAATCAGCACAGCTTCATTCAACAGAGTAGGCAGGATAATAAATCATTATCAAAACATACTAGATTTGTATAGAAATTGCAGCAGAAGATGATGAGAATTGATTGGACTCCAATCTAATGGACTCCAACCTAGGAGCTACCTCGAGTGCTATCACTAGTTAACCAACGCAACCGATTTAACCCAGGAAACGAGACGAAGCAAAAACAACCTCTTTCAATACCTAGGTACCTACCTATATTGACTTCGTTTCCAAATTTTATGGTTTACATGGTAAATAACAGCCAATTACTTAGTAGAGAAAAGAGGTTTCGGAGGTGAAAAGTCAATGACGATGACGTCCGGACAGGGAGGGTAATTACGTCACTCCCGACGCATCTAACATACATTCCAGGCCAGTCAGTTCCTTGAAATATAAAATGTGAAACATGACGGACTACATCTACGTGTAGGAATATAGGCCAAGAAAGCTTCGTGAACAGTAATAAAAAATAGGATAGGGATTGTTTAAATCGCTGGAATCCGCCGCTATCTCGACCCCGGATATTGTTGATCTACATTGAGGAAATCAAGTTGTGACACCAAAACCGCAAAAATGAGCCTTGCATCGCATGTAAGTGGGATTCCGCATAGGGGTTGTTCGTCGTCGAAGGGTAGAACAGCCAATGATCAACGGAGAGGGCTATGTCTATACACAAACTGCGTTGCCAAGCTTCATGCATTTTAGAGGCTTCCTCTTTTTTTCTGGGAATTATCAACCCATATGCTCGTTACGTCATGTTGTCTTGCTATAACTATTTTAAATGATTATCTGCTGACTTATACCGGTATTTCCACGAGTGCAGGTTGACGCCAACCAGCTCGTCGAGGAACTCCGCAAGGATCCGGGGCGTAGAAAAAGTGAACGCATATGGACTGAGAATGTCGCTGGGTCCATGACTCCGTATTCCACACGGTATGCTAGTCGTGAGGAAATTCCTAAGTTCCAGATACCCCAGAAGGGCGCTCCGGCAGAGGCAGTGCGTCGGATGTTGAAGGATGACTTGAATTTGGATGGGATTCCAAATTTGAACCTGGCAAGGTTTGTAATATATCTTCTGAAGCCCTGGGCAGCTTTTGCGAATTCACTTGGGAAAAAAAGAATATGACCCAAAGGGGGCTTTGGCAAATGTTATGTTAACGAAAATGCTTGAATGTTCATAGTTTCGTCGGTACTTACATGGAGCGCGAAGCTGAAGAACTTCTATCCGAGAATATCAGCAAGAATTTGGCTGATGCTGATGAATATCCGGCCTTGATGGAAATGCATGCTCATTGCGTCTCAATGATATCGAATCTCTGGCACGCGCAACCGGGAGAGCAGGCTACTGGATCTGCGACCACCGGGTCTTCAGAAGCTATCCACCTAGGTGGATTAGCAATGAAAAAACGTTGGCAGGAGAGAAGGAAAAAGGAGGGGAAAGACAGCTCGAAACCAAACATCATCATGGGTGCGAATGCACAGGTCGCACTGCTTAAATTCGCTAGGTACTTTGATGTCGAGGCGCGAATTTTAGACGTTTCTCAGAAGAGCCAGTTTAGGCTTGACCCAGAGCTTGTCAGAAAGAATGTAGACGAGAACACGATCGGCGTCTTTGTCATTCTAGGAAGTACATACACGGGCCACTACGAACCAGTGGAAGAGATCTCGAAAATTCTCGATGAATTCGAAGCGAAGACAGGGATAGATGTGCCTATCCATGTTGATGCTGCAAGCGGGGGATTTGTTGCTCCGTTCACATATGCCCAAGCTGGGGGTCCAAAATGGTAATAACCTCAGGCAATCCAAAAAAAATAAAAATAAAAATAAAAATAAAATAAAAAAAAAGGGCAAGCTAACAAACATAATATAGGGACTTTTCACTTCCTCGCGTAAAATCCATCAATGTGTCGGGCCACAAATTCGGCTTGGTATACGCCGGTCTTGGCTGGATCATTTGGCGGGATAGAGAGTATCTGCCAAGCGACCTTATCTTTGAGCTCCATTATCTTGGTGGAACCGAAGAGACGTTCACCTTAAATTTCTCCCGGCCTGGAATGCAGGTGATAGGACAGTATTACAATCTTGTTCGCCTGGGCTTCAATGGGTACCGCGAAATCATGGAAAATTGCCTAGCAAATGCCCGGTTGCTAAGCACCGCGCTTGAAAACACGGGCTGGTTCATTTGCGTCAGCGACATCCATCGGAAGAAAGGGACTTTCAAGTTTCAGCAGGTCGAAGGCCTGTCGAAATATCATGGAGGCGAGACATCGGCGGATTATAATGCCGGCTTGCCTGTAGTGTCTTTTAGGTTCTCTGATGAGTTTCAGAAAGAGTACCCAGACGTGAAGCAGGACAGCGTCAGTTTGTTGCTGCGTGCGAAACAGTATATCATCCCAAGTATGTCACTCCATATTCTCCGGCTCGCTTTGCTACGTTGCAATTATCATAAACTGCGAGAGATATTGGAGCGCGCAGAAGCTAACCAAGGGAACCACAACATAGACTACCCACTTCCACCATCGGAGGACAAGACTGAGATACTGCGGATAGTCGTGCGTGAAAGTATGTCTGCAGATCTCATTGATCGACTTGTAGCGGACATCGTGGCTGTGACTGAGAGGCTTATGGCCACAGAGCCCATGGATATGGCAGCGTTTCAAACAGGCCCTACCTCGGTCGCCAGGCGACGTATGATCTCGAGACATGGCCATGCAGAGAAGGAAACGGGTTTAAAATGGAAAGGCAAAAAGCATCATCACAAGGGAATCCATCGAGGCGTCTGTTAGTATAAAATGTAGCGGTTTTCACAGGACACAAATCGATGACGAAGCGCATTAGGCCATTTGGATCATGGTATTTTCGGCGTTTCCTTTGTCAATACCCGTAGCCGATGGAAAATATAGGTATATAATAGTTGGGTGGTAGATGTAATAACGGGGTTCCTTGAAATATGTGTGTGTTCTTTAACTTTGTTACTTAATTTCGCAATTACGACTCGAACAAAACATCGAAGCAAAGAACAATTCTTAAGCCTAACTGCTTTTTGGACTTCGTGTATAAGGTTCGGAACCGGAGTGGCGCATTCCTCTAGAGCAACACATAAGCACTCTCCGCGACCCTTTCTGAGTGGAAACCAATGTTAGGCGTGAAACTGAAGAGTTGGGGATAGGATAGAGCCTTGAGGTTCGTTGAGCAGCTGTAACTAGTAGATGAGTCTCGCTAAACTCCTTTCAGTCTAGCGCAATATCAGCATCCCCCGATATTCCTCTCTGCTGCTCTCTCGACCTCAACGTCAACAAAGGATATTGTCGCAAATGCTTGGTTCGTTTCACAACATTGTTGATACACAGTCAGCATGTCAGCTGGTGGGGGTTAGTTCCATGCCATTGCCACTAAAGCAGCTACTGAAGCCGTTCTTCCCTTTTGAAACTATTTCATTTCGATTACTAGAGTGTGCCGTCTTCCTCCTTGAGCCGCTGATTTTCAAATAGCATAGAGGTACCATTTCAATTCTCGAGATAACAAAGATGAATATTCTTCAGCGCCTTTAGAATTACTCTGAGGACACCGCCCAAGCTAGAAACCCAAGAATAACCATCGCTAGGCGTGAATTGTCTGTAAAGGGCACAACTTCGGAATAATGGAGCTCTATTCAGGTACCACTGCTCTAACAATATTGGCTTTGTATTGACTCCTTCAGACGAAGTTAAGACTCAGTCGGGAATCTCGATCTGTGTGATCTTGATCGAACACACCGTGATTTGCATCCTACGACGCTCTAGACCCAGGGGCACAACTAATCAAGAAATCATTGGCACGGTAAGCTAATAAATCTCCCCTTGTCCCCATTCGCCGGGGGATGCTGGCCATCCTTCGCAGCGAGTCGGGTGGCAGGAATCTGGCGCCAAAACTACGCAAGATGGCCGGAGGTTGGAGCACATGACAGGTCGCTCATTACAACGTACGCGCAATGATTTGTTCGCTACCCTATCGGTCTGTACGGTATTATTATTACATGTTTCGCCATAACATCTCTGCCTACGGCAAGTCATATATTCGCCTTTTTATCTTCCAATTTCTTGTCTCCTCTTCATCAGTCACCGTCGTCCACATCGGTGTCTCACTCTGGGTTTCTACGCTTATCTCTTACCGTATATTAATATTCTGCTTCCAACTTGGGGTGGACTGCGCTGTTGGAAAACAAAAACCTCTTGACTCTGCATTGCCATTTTTATTTCGATTTGTCCTAGCCTTGGTTTTCATCCCCGCATTGGCTTCGCTTTCTTGTGTGCGAGAGTCAGGGCTGGCGTCAGCTTTATGACTGTCATCTCCAACCTCATTGCGCTGAGATCACCTTTCGATCTTATTCTCTCATAAACCTTTGTTTTCAATTCTGTTTATCAACTCCAACGTTGTGTTTTTTGAGATCATTTATTTTACCCTCTTCCGCTGATTCATCATTCTTTCCTTGGGATTCTATCGATTCTCTGTTTTGATTTTGATTATCGGCCATATTTGTTCTGCTTATTCCTGATGTCTGTTTAATCGTTGCTGCTGTCGTGATCTATCTCGATCTGAGGTGGGAGTGCAACTTTGGAGAAAGCTTATTTCCCAATTCGGCATGGAAACTGGTCAAAGCCCGCATGCCATATCGTCTACTGGCGCTGTACAACCCAAGGGGTGTATCCGCACTCAAGGGTCACAAAGTCCGCCAGTAGTTTCATCTAGAGTGGCTCCAGCTTCTCAGCCTGGTAAACAATCCGCGGGTAAGCCACCTAGCCATGCTGCGGGCGGCGTTAACAAACCCAAACAGTCGAAAAGCCGAAATGGTATGGGTTTTCATTCATTCAACATTATAAGGATCCTCAACAGGGATCAAAGTAAATTTAAGTGGGCCGGCAGGAGCAGCTGACCTTTGTGTGAGTGATTGATCAGGGTGTGTGACGTGCAAAACCAAGAGGCTCAAGTGCGATGAGACGAAGCCGACATGCCAGCAATGTCATAAACGAAATGTTACCTGTGGAGGGTATAAAAAGGACTTTAAGTGGAGACCATTCAAGGAGACCCGTTTTACGAACAAATCTGCTCCTAAAGGGAAAAAAGGTTATATAATTTACCGAACATATATAAACAGACATTTATACTAACTTTGCGCGTGGATAGTTCCCCTTAGTGCACCACCCCCTTCTCCCACAGTACCTGCTCGTAAGCCAATCCGCTTAACACTGAGCCCACTAACTCCTCATAGTTCAAATTCACCTGAGGAAGATACCGTGGAAGAGTACCAGAGCCCGTACCTTTCTCTTGAGGGTGTTACATCCTTTCCTGCATATGATATTTACCCGCATTATCTATTTCCGTCGCTTTTAAGCCTACAGGATCACTATTTGGATGATTACTGTGCAGAAATTATCCCTGACTCATCATATATCTCCTTAACTCAATCTCCGAAATTAGCAGAAAGTCTCCTGGCGAATGATACCACAGGCCAGCTGGAATGCCCTTCTGAATGGCTAGCATCGGCCCCACCGCCCACCCCAGATCTTATAGATCTCGAAGATGAAGATGTGGAAGAAATAGTCCGACAGTCCAACCCGGAAGTGAGCTTGCCATCGTGTTGGGATGCTTCGTCTGCATCAGTGGATTGCTTCAAGAACCTGCTAAAAAGGTCTATATCTTACGGGCCATCTTTGCATCCGGAATCTCCAGCAATGCTCCTCTCTCGGTACGACCGGCAGACCTGTGGTATTCTGTCTGTAAAGGACGGGATATCTGAAAACCCCTGGCGTACCTTGGTGTGGCCCCTGGCAGCAGATTGCCCCGCGCTCTTCCATGCAATATGCTGCCTGTCCGCATTTCACTGTGTCAAAGAAAATCCTCGCCTGAGAGTCCATGGTATGGATCATATGCATCAGAGTATGAGTATGCTTGCCACTGGGATTGAAACTATGAAAATGGATGAGGCATTGACTACAACCCTAGCTCTTGTATTTGCAGAGTCCTGGGACCGACACATATCCACTGGCATGCAGCATCGCCGAGGTGCACGGGTTCTGCTGAATCAGGCTCTGGCGCAGCATCGTCAACGTACCAATCCGCCAGCAAAGGATATAGCACGCCTACATTTCTTGTACAATACTTGGCTATACACAGATGTTGTCGCGAGACTCATCTCACTAGAAGACGGCGAAGTTGACGAAGCTTTATTACTCCAGGATTTGAATCCCTATCTTCCACGCTCGCCTATCCACGAGGTTGATCCGCTGATGGGATGTGCAACGACTCTATTTCCACTAATAAGCCGGGTTGCCAGTTTGGTTCAGAAAGTCCGCAAGTCCAAAAGTAACTCTATTCCGCTCATATCACAAGCTTTGGAGCTTAAAACTCTCATTGAAGAATGGGAAGTTCCAAAGTACTTCCAACCTCCAGAGGATCCAACTTCCAATGTTCAACATAGTTTCCAAACCGCCCAAGCGTATCGTTGGGCGATTCTACTCTATCTACACCAAGCCGTTCCCGAAGTTCCATCTGAATCGGGTGCTGAACTCGCCAAACGCGTTCTTGTGCTATTAGCTACTGTTCCACCAAGTTCCAGAGCAACAATTGTCCACATATATCCCCTATTCGCCGCGAGCTGCGAGGTGGAAAGTGAAGAGGATCGAAACTGGGTCAAGGAGCGGTGGGCTGCGATGCAGTCGAGGCTAATGATTGGAAACATCGATCGGTGCCTTGAGGTCGTTCGGGAGGTATGGCGTCGTAGGGACTCGTTCAATGAAAGGAATAAGAATTCTCCACAAGCATCTTTCGCGCAACCTGTCGATACGACTCAACGGAAAAGCATTTACGGGGTTAGTAAACCTCCCACCGTGGATAATGACGAGAATATGGAGGAAAGTTCTGCGATATTCGAGCTTTCGGACGGGTCCAAAAGCAACCCGGCTATCGCAGGTAAAGGAAAAAAAATTAAAACATATCGTTCCCTCTCATCGCCAGTTAGTCCTATTAGAAGAGGCTCTTTTATTCCCTGGTTGGATGATAGGGACATCGAGAGTACAGTGCGGGGAAGATTGCATTGGGTTGGCGTCATGAGGGATTGGGGTTGGGAAGGTATTTACAGCCCTTACCATCTCAATTTGATTTGATGACATCGCATTATCGAAAATATACATACTAACGTTTGCATCACACAGTCCTCCTTGGCTAATGCACCAACTAGCCGAAAACGTCGCGGATATGGTTGTGCTGTTGCCGCCGTTACTTCATCCTTCGTTTCCATTTCTCTTGCATACAATGTTTGCGACCCACCATAACGACTTTCACTTCTCGCAGTTCACGGATTCCTTTTACTATACTTCAAATATTTAATCCCACGACTTTGTAACGATAATACACTTTACCCCATAATGTATCGCACCGTTCTACGAACCGATAATCGACAGCCTATTTCTTCCATTGCTCACTACAAGCGGGCTCGAATATCAGACCCATACACCTAATATCGAACATATCAGCCCTCGAGAAATACAAGCGGCGCAACTGAACACATAGCCATTTGTTACAACGATTTCTCTCCCTTCCTTATCCTGAACGAGCTTCTTTTCAACCCTATGCTATTATTAATCACCCCCAAGAGTTAAAGAAGATTCTACCTGATTCCCTTTGAATAAATAATCGCGCTCTGTCGATTTCGCTTAGAGACCAAATGTAGCAGAGCACAAATGAGACAAAAAAATCTCGAACATACCTAGGTATATTCCCGTTCAGAGATTTCACTCACCTTGTCCTCGTTCCCCCTCCGCCGGGATCTCCTATTTCTAATCTATAATTGCTATTTACGATGAAATGAATGAAAAAATGCCATCAATGTCTTGGGGCTTTCCGCTTTTTATGGATTGAATTGTTTGCACCCCATTTTTATTTCGTTTTTATTTCAATTTTTACTTTTTTCTTCCAGTTAGTTTTTTGTTGTTGTATTCAAGGTGTTTCCGTTTTGGCTTCATTGTTGGGGCTCTTTTTCTTGATGTATATCTTTTCGCGCAATCGTATACCGGATGGGATGAGGGCGTTGGTAAAGGAACAAAAAGAGCAAAGGCAAATTGGCGCGGATTTTGATTTCGATTTGGACTTGGATGGATTTTGACTTTTTTGATTTTCTTTTTTCTTTGCTGTTGTGGTTACTTCTTTTCTTCAGTGTTAGGCCCATCTCCCCCTGTTCCATTTGATCCTTTAGCGGTTCAGCTAATTTACTGCTTTTCGCCGTTTTCCCTTTCCCTGATAAACGAAATTGCCGGTGTCTACATCTATCCTTTCAGCCATTTGGTTACTTGGTTATACTCTCGCCGTTTCCAAATACTCTCGCATACGTTTCATCCACCCCTGCCTAGCACCTCGCTGGTTGGGAAAGCTTTATTTCCATCCATGGCAGTGATGGAAGAGAGGGCTGGTGCGTATATAATCTGTTCTTAGATCAATGCACACAATTAGATGTTCTCGAATTCTCACCCTATTGCACCATGTAACTTATTTCGCACACCCAGCAAGGTTCCAACTCGTCTGGTTAGCATCCCAGCAGCAGACATGTCCGGCTTCATATGATGTGGGCGAAGAGTCGGATATGCAATGTAGTAGAGCCCCTTCAAATAGCCACAACAGGAATTGCAAACGGCTATCGAGTGGTAGAGACACGAAGTGAGAACGAAGGGCGCGAAAGGAATGCTTCCTTGACGGCAGACGTAGAGGGAAGTCGACGCCGTTTGCAAGCTTGCCTGTCTGACCTTTGTGTCTTCCGCCTGGGTCATTTGGACTGTTGACCGACGTGGCCATATAACGGGCTAATGAAGTGGTATTTGGTCTTATGTATACGCATAACACGCAGACCGAGACCGGTGACATTATCATTTGCATCCTCGAGCCTTAGGACTGAGATTTCTCCCTTCACGCAAACTGCATTTAAGGTTCAATTAGAGCAACACCCAGACGTGCAAAGTACTAATCTCAATCATACAACGCAACTAAGTGAATAATAGTCACATTTCCATTCAAGCGAAGGGTTGCCGAAGCCGAGGGGTTTGCTTGTAGCTGTTTAACGACCGGGGGGACGCGTGACTCGATGGTTTGTCGTTGGGAGTAAGTCCAGCCCTGAGCTTACCCTCTACTTTCGGACCTCTTTTTCCTATTCCTTTAGTGCCAGTAATGGTGTGAAATGGCGTTCGTTCGCAAGTCAACATCATTCAGAACTCCGTAGGACTTCCCATATTGACGCCTGAATTTTAACCGGGCGGAGTTTACGGTCAGCGTTCGCAGGGTCGCCATTTTGGACAAGTCTTTATCTTTCTGGATGGCCAGGCCGAGAAATAGGTACACAGGAGTCGAGGTATTCAGGAAGTGTAGTGTTTTGAGTTTGTTTGAGCCTGCTCCTCAGCTTAGATCTGAGATCGTTCAGCTAACTAGCTCTCGTAGTTGCTGCTCATGCACAAGGCGCCAGCGCAACTCCTGTACCTGCTGGCACGACGAGCTACTCCATTCTGTTTGCTGTTGGCAAAATGGAGGTTGGCTGCCAGGCAGAAATACCCTGGCTGTATTTAATAGAGGGATCTGTAGGATGGTTAATCTCTTGTATTCGTGTGGGAGGAGCTAGCTATGTTATAAAATGTTTTTGTAGCACACAAGCCTTGGTGTGCTAATTATTGCAGAGCAGCAGAACTAGTTCACATTAGAAAACAGTGATTCTACAGACAGACTGCAGTATAGTAGAATTGAATATTTTCATCATTATCATCATTCTTCTCTGTGAATCATTAGTTTAATTGCTCTGTAATAATTAATTTCAAAAAAAAAAAAAAAAAAAAAAAAAAAAAAAAAAAAAAACATCTGCTGTCTACATGACTCACAAGATATCTAATTATTTTTAAGAAATTCAACAGTTATTTTTCAAGAGACACTGAATATGATTCAATTTTCTCTGAAAAGAGATGTTCTTACAGACTACAGTGCAGACATTCAATCTCAATATTTTTGATATTAAATAACTCAATGCTATCATTTCTGATCTGATATTTGATAAAACAGGCTGAGACTAAAGCTGTAACAGCAGCAGTGAATCATTTACAGAAAAGAAAATTCTATTTAATAACTGTGATAAGTTTTTTTTTCTTCTTTTTTTTCTTGAAATTAATGATGCAGTTATCTAATTATATATTAGTTTATTACTAATTTATACTTGAATTTATAATGTAAATGTTGAGGGTCCCGGGTTGATCGGCCCTTCTACCTGGTGGTGACTGAGCTCTTTTGCCCCAGTAGCCTACAGTAAATTTACTAAAATAATAGAGGCAATAATTTTTTACACTTCTATAGTAATAACTAATAAATTACATAGTTACATCTTAATAATAAAAAGCATCAAATGCTCGCTTACGCTCGCTTTGCTGCTTGCGCAGCCCCCTCTACCACTTCCACCGCCTCTACCGCCCTGCAGCCCCCCTACCTCTACCACCCCTACCACCCCTTCCACCCCCTACCCCCTCTACCACCACTTCCACCCTCCCCCCGACCACGT